>NW_027490196.1:600000-900000 GCF_050948175.1 Xylocopa sonorina
TCCTAGCATGGAAGTGTCGCATTTACTTTCTTTTGAAGTGAATACGAGGTATACATGGCACTTCGCAATGAATATTATATCTTATCATGAAACATAAAAGTGAGATGCGATATCGCGTTCTAAGAAGCATTAGAACTCTATTGCTACGATACGTAGACATCTGCAAAGGCTATTCCCTAGCATAGAAGGGTCGCATTTACTTTCTTTTGAAGTGAGTACGAGGTATACATAACACTCCATAATGAATATTATACCTTCTCATGAAACATAGCAGTGAGATGCGATATCGCGCTTTAAGAAGCAGTAGAACTCTATTGCTACGATACGTAGACATCTGCAAATGCTATTTCCTAGCATGAAAGTGTCACATTTACATTCTTTTGAAATGAATACGAGGTATACATGGCAGTTCGCAATGAATATTATATCTTATCATGAAACATAGATGTGAGATGCGATATCGCGTTTTAAGAAGTATTAGAACTATATTGCTTGGATACGTAGACATCTGCAAACAATATTTCCTAGCAAGGAAGTGTCGCATTTACATTCATTTGAAGTGAATACGAGGTATACATAATACTCTACAATGAATATTATATCTTACCAAGAAACATAGAAATGAAATGCGACATCTCGTTTTATAAAGCATTGGAATTCTATTGCTGCGATACGTAGACATCTGCAAACGCTATTTCCTAGCATGTAAGTGTCGCATTTACATTCTTTTGAAGTGAATACGTGGTATACATGACACATCGCTATGATTATTATATCTTATCATGAAACATAGATGTGAGATGCGATATCGCGTTTAAGAAGCATTAGATCTCAATTGCCTCGACGCGTAGACATCTGCAGACGCTATTTCCTAGCATGGAAGTGTCGCATTTACAATCTTTTGAAGTGAATACGAGGTATACATGACACTTCGCAATGAATATTATATCTTATCATGAAACATAGAAGTGAAATGCGATATCGCAATCTAAGAGGCAGTAGAACTCTATTGCTACGATACGTAGACATCTGCAAATGCTATTTCCTAGCATGAAAGTGTCACATTTACATTCTTTTGAAGTGAATACGAGGTATACATGGCAGTTCGCAATGAATATTATGTCTTATCATGAAACATAGATGTGAGATGCGATATCGCGTTTTAAGAAGTATTAGAACTATATTGCTAGGATACGTAGACATCTGCAAACAATATTTCCTAGCAAGGAAGTGTCGCATTTACATTCATTTGAAGTGAATACGAGGTATACATAATACTCTACAATGAATATTATATCTTACCAAGAAACATAGAAATGGAATGCGACATCTCGTTTTATAAAGCATTAGAGTTCTATTGCTGCGATACGTAGACATCTGCAAACGCTATTTCCTAGCATGGAAGTGTCTCATTTACATTCGTTTGAAGTGAATACGAGAGATACATGACACTTCGCAATGAATATTATATCTTATCATGAAACATAGGAATGAGGTGCTATATCGCGTTTTGAGAAGCATTAGAACTCTATTGCTACGATACGTAGACATCTGCAAACGCTATTTCCTAGCATGGAAGTGTCGCATTTACATTCTTTTGAAGTGAATACGAGGTATACATGACACTTCGCAATGAATATTATATCTTATCATGAAACATAGCAGTGAGATGCGATATCGCGTTCTAAGAAGCATTAGAACTCTATTGCTACGATACGTAGACATGTGCAAACGCTATTTGCTAGCATGGAAGTGTCGCATTTACATTCGTTTGAAGTGAATACGAGATATACATGACACTTCGCAATGAATATTATATCTTATCATGAAATATAGGAATGAGGTGCTATATCGCGTTTCGAGAAGCATTAGAACTCCATTGCTACGATACGTAGACATCTGCAAACGCTATTTCCTAGCATGGAAGTGTCTCATTTACATTCGTTTGAAGTGAATACGAGAGATACATGACAATTCGCAATGAATATTATATCTTATCATAAAACATAGGAATGAGGTACGATATCGCGTATTGAGAAGCATTAGAACTCTATTGCTACGATACGTAGACATCTGCAAATGCTATTTCCTAGCAAGGATGTGTCGCATTTACATTCCTTTGAGGTGAATACGAGGTATACATAACACTCCACAATACATATTATATCTTATCACGAAACATAGAAATGAGGAGCGATTTCGCGTCTTAAGAAGCATTAGAACTCTGTTGCTCCGATACGTACATATCTGGAAACGTAATTTCCTAGAAAGGAAGTGTCGCATTTACATTCTCTTGAGAGGAATACGATGTATACATGACACTTCGCAATGAATATTATATCTTATGATGAAACATAGAAATGAGATGCGATATGGCGATTCAAGAAGCATTAGAACTCTGTTTCTTCGATACGTAGATATCTGCAAACCTTATTTCCTAGCAAGGAAGTGTCGCATTTACATTCTTTTGAAGTGAATTCGAGGTGTCACGTCCGGCGAAACTATTTTCCGATGCTCCGGAGTCTTTACGACACGAGCCTATTTTTCGGTAATTCGGTCCGCGGGAACGCGTTAAGACCGGGTCCGACAATTTCGGCTGACGCGATACTAGCGAAAACACTCGCGATAATAAGGGAATGACCCTACCTTTCGATGACTTCTCTCTCGATTTGTAGGTAGAAACGGCGTGGAGGATCGTTCGCTGGGATCGTAGCGGATTTCGTTCTGTTGGCTGCTACAGAAATCTCGATCAGTCGCCAGCGAAGACGAGGACGGCGGTCGGAATTCAGCGATGATGCTGAATGTGGCAGAATCGTCGTTATGCGTCGTGGTGTCTGGATTGGAGGCGTCGACGGTCGCTTCGAAAAGCGGCGTCTGGACTGGTGCGAAGGCAGGTCGCTGTTATACGACGACTCTCGGAACACCCTCCAAATATTCACGTACAAGTGATCGTATGAAATTCTTCCTACTCGCACGTCACGTTCTTCGCAAACCGGAAGCACGATTCATTCACCAGGTTTTTCTGTACTTTCAACTAAGATCTGAAGGATAAGTGGCGGTCTCAACGTCACAAAGCCGATTTCTATACACCTTCAATTTGATGAAGTGCAACCCCAGTTGTATGGAAGAACCCGTGGAAGAATTCGTAGTTAAATGTAATGTTAAAAGTAGAACTAGTATTGTTAACACATGATAAAATTAATGGATGTGGAAATAGTAGACTTGGTAAAAGAACTTTTACTTGGATATAGTAAAAGTAAAAATAAAATATATTCCAGGTTTAAAGTATACATGAACTGGACCTCCTCGGTTCGCGGGGCACTACGGTCGCGGAGGCTCGCGGTAGGCAGATCGCGGTCCCGCGAGTGGGGGACTCGCGTCTCGAGGCGGAGAGCGCGCGGTCCAGCGAGTGGGGACTCGCGGCTCGTGGTGGGGCTAACGGCGCATGCCGCTGGCCGGACGCATCTTACTTAGTGTAACTTAGATCTAGGAATTCTTATATATGCGTCATGATATGGTATGTATGTCCTAGCTTAGAAGTAATATATAGGTTCTAGCAGATCCTGTTCCCGGTATTGGAAAAGACCCCATTCAGGTGATGGGCTGCGGCTATGTCTTCCTGCAGGACGGAATCCTCGGTGCGAGGGAGATAGGGCTGCCCGTCCTTGGTGCGGGCGAGACAGGTATACTCGGTGGTGCGAATGAGACACTGGTGCCCGGTACGAGCGAAACAGGTATACTCGGCGGTGCGAGTGAGGCAGCGGAACTCGGTGTGAGTGAGCGCGTGCAGGTATGCGCGCGCGAAATCTTCCAGTTGCTGGTTCTGCAGGCGAGTTTGGCTGGTTGCATGCGTCCAGGGGTTGATGCTGGGGGGTGCGAGGTGGTTCCTTTCTAGGAAATTACGTTCCCAGATATCTCTGTATCGAAGCTATAGAGTACTAATGCCCCTTAAAACGCCATATCGCATCTCATTTCTATGTTTCGTGATAAGATATAATATTCATTGTTGACTGTTATCTATACCTCGCATTCACTTCAAATGAATGTAAATGCGACACTCCCTTGCTAGGAAATAGCGTCTGTAGATGTATCGTCTATGTATCGTAGAAATAGAGTTCTAAAGCTTCTTAAAACTCGATATCGCATCTCATTTCTATGATTCATGATAAGATAGAATATTCATTGCGAAGTATCATTTATACCTCGTATTCACTTGAAAGAATGTAAATGCGACTCTCCCTTGCTAGGAAGTAGCATTTGCAGATGTCTACGTATCGAAGCATAGAGTTCTAATGCTTCTTAAAACGCGATATCGCATCTTATTTCTATGTCTCATGATAAGATATAATATTCAATGGGAAGTATCATGTATACATCGCGTACACTTCAAATGAATGTAAATGCGACATTTCCTTGCTAGGAAATACGGTTTGCAGATGTCTACGTACCGTAGCGATAGTGTTCTAATGCTTCTCAAAGCGCGATATCGCATCTCATTTCCATGTTTCATGAAAGGATATAATTTTCATTGTGCAGTGTTATGTAAACCTCGTATTCACTTAAAAAGAGTGTAAATGCGACACTTCCTTGTTAGGTAGTTGCGTATGAAGTAGTTTACGTATCGTAGAAATAGAGTTCTAATGCTTCTCAAAATGCGATATCGCATCTCATTTCTATGTCTCATGATGAGATATAATATTCATTGCGGAGTGGCATGTATACCTCGCATACACTTCAAATGAATGTAAATGCGACACATCCGTGCTAGGAAATATTGTTTGCAGATGTCTACGTATCCTAGCAATATAGTTCTAATACTTCTTAAAACGCGATATCGCATCTCACATCTATGTTTCATGATAAGATATAATATTCATTGCGAACTGCCATGTATACCTCGTATTCACTTCAAAAGAATGTAAATGTGACACTTTCATGCTAGGAAATAGCATTTGCAGATGTCTACGTATCGTAGCAATAGAGTTCTACTGCTTCTTAGATTGCGATATCGCATCTCACTTCTATGTTTCATGATGAGATATAATATTCATTGCGAAGTGTCATGTATACCTCGTATTCACTTCAAAAGAATGTAAATGCGACACTTCCATGCTAGGAAATAGCGTCTGCAGATGTCTACGCGTCGAGGCAATTGAGTTCTAATGCTTCTTAAAACGCGATATCGCATCTCACACCTATGTTTTATGATAAGATATAATAATCATAGCGATGTGTCATGTATACCACGTATTCACTTTAAAAGAATGTAAATGCGACACTTACATGCTAGGAAATAGCGTTTGCAGATGTCTACGTATCGCAGCAATAGAATTCTAATGCTTTATAAAACGAGATGTCGCATTTCATTTCTATGTTTCTTGGTAAGATATAATATTCATTGTAGAGTATTATGTATACCTCGTATTCACTTCAAAAGAATGTAAATGCGACACTTTCATGCTAGGAAATAGCATTTGCAGATGTCTACGTATCGTAGCAATAGAGTTCTACTGCTTCTTAAATCGCGATATCGCATCTCACTTCTATGTTTCATGATAAGATATAATATTCATTGCGAAGTGTCATGTATGCCTCGTATTCACTTCAAAAGAATGTAAATGCGACACTTCCATGCTAGGAAATAGCGTCTGCAGATGTCTACGCGTCGAGGCAATAGAGTTCTAATGCTTCTTAAAACGCGATATCGCATCTCACACCTATGTTTCATGATAAGATATAATAATCATAGCGATGTGTCATGTATACCTCGTATTCACTTCAAAAGAAAGTAGATGCGACCCTTCCATGCTAGGGAATAGCCTTTGCAGATGTCTACGTATCGAAGCAATGAATTTCTAATGCTTCTTAAAACACGGTAGCGCATCTCATTTCTATGTCTCATGATAAGGTACAATATTCATTGCGAAGTGTTACGTATTCCTCGTCTACACCTCAAATGAATGTAAATGCGACACTTCCCTGCTAGGAAATAGCGCTTGCAGATGTTTACGTATCGAAGCAATAGAGTTCTAATGCTTCTTATATCGCGATATCGCATCTTATTTATATGTTTCATGATAAGATATAGTATTCATTGCGAAGTGTCACGTATACCTCGGATGCACATCAAATGAATTTAAATGCGACGCTACCTTGCTAGGAAATAGCGTTTGCAGATGTCGACGTATCGTAGCAATACAGTTCTAATGCTTCCCAGAACGAGATATCGCATCTCTTTTCTATGTCCCAAGATAAGATGTAATATTCAATGCGAAGTGTTATGTATTCCTCGTCTACACTTGCAATGAATGTAAATGCGACACTTCCTTGCTAGGAAGTAGCGTTTGCAGATGTCTACGTATCGAAGCAATAGGGATTTAATGCTTCTCAAATCGCGATATCGCTTCTCATTTCTATGATACATGATAATATATAATATTCACTGCGAAGTGTCATGTATACCTCGCATACACTTCAAATGAATGTGAATGAGACAGTTCCTTGCTAGGAAACAGTGTTTGCAGATATCTACGAATCGAAGCAATAGAGTTCTAAAGCATCATAAATCGCGATATCGCATCTCAATCCAATGTTTCATGATGAGATATAATATTCATTGTGCAGTGTTATGAATACCTCGTATTCACTTCAAAGGAATGCAAACGCTACACTTCCTTGCCAGGAAATAACGTTTGCAGATGTCTAAGTATCGTAGTATTAGTGTTCTAATGCTTCTCAAAAGGCGATATCGCTACTCATTACTATGTTTCATGATAATATATAATATTCATTGTGGAGCGTCATGTATACCTCGTATTTCAAAAGAATGTAAATGCGACACTTCCTTGCTAGGAAGTAGCGTTTGCAGATGTCTACGTATCGAAGCAATAGGGATCTAATGCTTCTTAAATCGCGATATCGCGTCTCATATCTATGTTTCATGATAATACATAATATTCGTTGCGAAGTGTCATGAATACATCGCATACACTTCAAATGAATGTGAATGCGACAGTTCCTTGCCAGGGAATAGCGTTTGCAGATGTCTACGTATCGAAGCAATAGAATTCTAATGCTTCTTAATAGGTCATATCGCATTTCATTTCTATGTTACATGATAAGATATAATATTCATTGCGAAGTGTCATATATACCTCGTATTCCTGTCAAAGGAATGTAAATGCGACACGTCCTTGTTAGGGATAGCGTTTGCAGATGTCTACGTATCGAACCAATAGAATTCTAATGCTTCTTAAATCGCCATATTACATCTCATTTCTATGTTTCATGATAAGATATAATTTTCATTGTGGAGTGTTATGTATTCCTCGCATGCACTTCAACTGAATGTACATGCGACACTTCCTTGCTAGGAAATAGCGTTTGCAGATGTCTACGTATCGAAGCATTAGATTTCTAATGATTGTTAAATCGCCATATTGCATCTCATTTCTATGTTTCATGGAAAGATATAATATTCATTGTGGAGTGTTACGTATACCTCGTATTCACTTCAAAAGAATGTAAACGCGACTCTTCCTTGCCAGGAAATAACGTTTGCAGATGTCTTCGTATCGTAGCATTAGAGTTCTAATGCTTCTCAAAACGCGATATCGCTACTCATTACCATGTTTCATGATAATATATAATATTCATTGTGGAGTGTTATGTATACCTCGTATTCACTTCAAAAGAATGTAAATGCGACACTTCCTTGCTGGGAAATAGCGTTTGCAGATGTCTACGTATGGAAGCAATAGAATTCTAATGCTTTTTAAATCGTCATATCGCATCTCATTTCTATGTTTCATGATAAGATATAATATGCATTGCGAAGTGTCATGTATGCCTCGTATTCCTTTCAAAGGAATGTAAATGCGACACTTCCTTGTTAGGGGTAGCTTTTGCAGATGTCTACGTATCGAAGCAATAGAGTTCTAATGGTTCTTAAATCGCCATATTACTTCTCATTCCTATGTTTCATGACGAGATATAATTTTCATTGTGGAGTGTTATGTATACCTCGCATACACTTCAACTGAATGTACATGCGACACTTCCTTGCTAGGAAATAGCGTTTGCAGATGTCTACGTATGGAAGTAATAGAATTCTAATGCTTCTTAAATCGTCACATTGCATCTCATTTCTATGTTTCATGATAAGATATAATATTCATTGCGAAGTGCCATGTATACCTCGCATACACTTGAATTGAATGTACATGCGACACTTCCTTGCTAGGAAAGAGCGTTTGCCGATGTCTACGTATCGAAGCATTAGAGTTCTGGTGCATGCTAAATCGCGATATCGCTTCTCATTTCTATGTTTCATGATAAGATATAATATTCATTGCGAAGTGTCATGTATAGCTGGCATACACTTCAAAAGAATGTAAAGGCGTCACTTCCTTGCTAGGAGATAGCGTTTGCAGATGTCTACATATCGAAGCAATACAGTTGTTATGCTTCTTAAATCGAGATATCGCATCTCATTTCTATGACCCATGATAAGGTATAATATACATTGCGAAGTGTTATGTATTCCTCGTATACTCTTCAGATGAATGTAAATGCGACACTTCCTTGCTAGGAAATAGCGTTTGCAGATGTCTACGTATCGAAGCAATAGTGTTCTAATGCTTCTTAAATCGAGATATCGCATCTCATTTCTATGTTTCATGGTACGATATAATATTCATTGTGCAGTGTTATGTATACCACGTATTCACTTCAAAAGAATGTAAATGCGACACTTCCCTGCTAGGAAGTAGCGCTTGCAGATGTCTACGTATCGAAGCAATAGTGTTATAATGCTTCTTAAATCGCGATATCGCATCTCTTTCTATGTTTCATGATATGATATAATACTCATTGTGCAGTGTTATGTATACCTCGTATTCAATTCAAAAGAATGTAAACGCGACACTTCGTTTCCAGGAAATAGCGTTTGCAGATGTCTACGAATCGAAGCAATAGATTGCTAAAGCAGGCTAATTCGCGATATCGCATCTCATATCTATGTTTCATGATAAGATATAATATTCATTGCGAAGTGTCATGTATACCTCGTATTCACTTCAAAAGAATGTAAATGCGACGTTTCCATCATTGGGAATATCGTTTGCAGATGCCTACTTATCGTAGCAAAAGAGTCCTAATGCTTCTTAAATCGAGATGTCGCATTTCATTTTTATGTTTCGTGATAAGATATATTATTCATTGCGAAATGTCATGTATACCTCGTATTCGCACCAAACGAATGTAAATGCGACACTTCCTTGCTAGGAAATAGCGTATTCAGATGTCTACGTATCGTAGCAATAGAGTTCTAATGCTACTTAAGTCGCCATATCGCATCTCGTTTCTATGTTTCATGATAAGATATATTATTCATTGTGCAGTGTTATGTATATCTCGTCTATACTTCAAATGAATGTAAATGCAACACTTCCGTGCAAGGTAGTAGCGTTTGCAGATGTCTACGTATCGAAGCAATAGATTTCTAAAGCAGGCTAATTCGCGATATCACATCTCATTTCTATGTTTCATGATAATATATAATATTCACTGCGCAGTGTCATGTATACCTCGCATACACTTCAAAAGAATGTAAATGCGACTCTTCCTTGCTAGGAAATAGCGTTTGCAGATGTCTACGTATCGAAGCAATAGATTGCTAAAGCAGGCTAATTCGCGATATCGCATCTCATATCTATGTTTCATGATAAGATATAATATTCATTGCGAAGTGTCATGTAAATCTCGTATTCACTTCAAAAGAATGTAAATACGACACTTCCATGCTAGGAAATAGCGTTTGCAGATGTCTACGTATCGTAACAATAGAGTTCTAATGCTCCTTAAAACGCGATATAGCACCTCACTCCTATGTTTCATGATTAGATATAATATTCATTGCGAAGTGTCATGTATATCTCGCATTCACATCAAAAGAATGTAAATGCGACACTTCCTTGCTAGGAAATAGCATTTGCAGATGTCTACGCATCGTAGGAATAGAGTTCTAATGTTTCTTAAAACGAGATGTCGCATTTCATTTCTATGTTGCGTGATAAGGTATAATATTCATTGTGGAGTGTTATGAATACCTCGTATTCACTTCAAAAGAATGTAAATGCGACACTTCCTTGCTAGGAAATAGCGTTTCCAGATGACCACGTATCGAAAGAATAGAGTTCTAATACTTCTTAAAACGAGATGTCGCATCTCATTTCTATGTTTCACGATAAGATATAGTATCCATTGCGAAGTGTCATGTATACCTCATATTCACTTCAATGGAATGTAAATGCGACACTTCCATGCTAGGAAATAGTGTTTGCAGATGTCTACGTATCGTAGCAATAGAGTTCTAATGCTACTTAAAACGAGATGTCGCATTTCATTTCTATGTTTCGTAATAAGATATAATATTCATTGCGAAGTGTCATATATATCTCGTATTAGCTTCTAAAGAACGTAAATGCGACACTTCCTTGCTAGGAAATAACATTTGCAGATGTCTACGCATCGCAGGAATAGAGTTCTAATGCTTCTTAAATCGCGATATCGCATCTCAGTTCTATGTTTCATTATAAGTTATAATATTTATTGCGAAGTGTTATGTATACCTCGTATACACTTCAAATGGATGTAAATGCCACGCACCCTTGCTAGGAAATGCGTCTCGAGATGTCTACGTATGGAGGAAATAGTGTTCTAATTCTTCTTAAAACGCGATATCGCTTCTCATTTCTATGTTCCATGATATGATGTAATATTCACTGAGAAGTATTATGTTTACCTCGTTTACACTTCAGAAGGATATAAATGACTTATTTCCTTGCTAGGAAAATGCGTTTCCAGATATCTACGTATCGAAGCATTAGAGTTCTAGTGCTTCTAAAACGCAATATCGCATCTCATTTCTGGGTTTCAAGATAAGTTATAATATTCATTGCGAAGTATTATGTATACCTCGACTACACTTCCAAAGATACTACCCAGTAATTTGCGGCGTGTTGCGTAGTTTCCCGTAGCCCTTGTTAGTTAAACCCACGTCGAGACCATAAATAGACATGCCGTGACTTCAGTATCTCGCGACCTGAGTGTGTGTACTTGGCTAGGCGTAGTCGAGAGGAGGAGCATTTCGAAGTTTCAAGGGTTGTTCCGCCCCAGGGTTCCCGGGGTCGTGTAGTCTATCCCCTTTGCTACTTTCTGAGCAGCTGGCGCCCAAGAAAAGTTGTACGTGAGCGGATACCTTGGAACGATAGATCGCTTTAGATTAAAGTACGTTTTACACCTTAAAGCATTTAGATAATTAACCCCTTCGAGCTTCCCTGACTTACTATATATAGGTTTCCGTCACAACTAATAGGAACCATCACTTTACATAGATATATAGAACACACATAGTTTTAAACGTAGAACTGAGAATTTGAGAACTTACGTTGAAACGTTAGTAGTGAGAAATTCCATCGGATTTCATAGAAATTCAGAACTTACTTGCTATGAGACATAGGCAGATAAGGGCCATCGCGTTGCTTAAAACTTTAGAACTTGCTTACTTCAACAAAGATTTCTATTGGCTTCGTCCGTTCTTTTAGAAGAATTTTTAATAAACCACATACTTTTCACGCTTCTGATATCTTTGAAAGTTCGCGAGATGTAATCGTTTAAGTTTTAAAATGATTACTTAGTGTGGATTATTATTTAGTAACTCGCTCATAAACGAGTCTGCATAGGATTTAATCCATAAGTTTTTAAGCCTGGAATTTATGCAGTTATTTGTTATTCACTTATTGCTCAAACGACAAAGATTCTGACCACTTCAAAATGGTTGACTTTCATCAATTTTCTTAAAAATTGAAATACTGCCCAACTGCTTGCATTAAAGACTGTAATTAAAGCTTTCGAATCACTTTACCTCTTATAGGTGAATTCTGGAATTGAAATTGAATGTTTGACTTTTCTAGCTCCTGTTTAGACATCTTTCTATTGGAATGTTCAAGTATTTTTCATATTCGTTATTATTAAAAATGTTTTACTTGATTCTTTTATTTAATATTTAGAATTTTCTGAGAAATATTTTTTATCGTAATGAACTATATAATTGCAATTATAATTCTTTATGAAGTAATAATAACAGAAAGGTATGTATCCATTCTTGTAGTTTTGTAAAGAGTATTTAATCTTACTATCTAAAATGAAACATTGAGATCTGTTTACAATCTAATGGAATTTAATTACCTTTTGATTCAAATTCACAATGATAATCTTCCATAGTTCAACAATTTTGTGAGCTGTCCTCAGGAATCCGCAGCTCTGTACTTATAAAATGAACGACACAAAGAACAGCCTAACCAAACGTATTCGAACCGATTTTTCAATACTAATCTTATCATGTTTAACTTATGCTGCAAACTATTGAAATGCCCTTCGAAAAGTGTTTATTCACAGTGAAGTAAACGGTAAGTATTACGCCTTCCACCACTGTTTACAATACGTATGTTTCATTTACTATCAAAACCGTGAGTATTATCGCCTTTCTTTACTCTTTGTAACCTTCAATGCCTTCATGTTACAGATCGTTAAACTTGCTTTAAAATGCTCTATCGTATTACGGAAGAATGGACATACCAATTCATTTTAAAAAATGAAGGTAACCTTCATATGTCCAACATAACTCCACTTACAAAAAAACTATTTTCATCAACGGATGGCCCCTTTGTACTGTGCAATTTTATATTAGCAAAAACTTCTATGAAACTTATAGTTTCGTGGATATCTGAGGTGCTAATTATTACTGTCCCACCCTGTATATTGCTATGGATGTGTCCAACAAGGCAACGATGAACAGAGTTAAATTTAATATTATGATGTTTATTATTTTACTTATAGTATATTTGTTTTTCTGGAATTTTGCCAAAAAACAATGTTCACGATGTCGACAGATGAATATATTTGCCTTAGAATTACAAGAGCCAACAATTTCGAAAGTAGAATATTACTTTACTTCGCTAACCGAATCATTGCAAACGTTAAGTAAAGTGCGTGCCTTTCAAAACAGTCAGATGCAAATTACGATGCAACGTTTCCAAGAAATGGTACGTG
The DNA here is from genome assembly GCF_050948175.1 of Xylocopa sonorina. Lineage (NCBI taxonomy): Eukaryota > Metazoa > Arthropoda > Insecta > Hymenoptera > Apidae > Xylocopa > Xylocopa sonorina. The sequence continues at coordinate 613,114 of NW_027490196.1, forward strand.
CCACTGTTTTTTAATTTCCGTTTATTTAATCAAAGGAAATTTAATTGAAATATCCGCAAAATTTGAGGACAAAAAGTTATTGTAATTTTACGCAACATATATGATGGTGATAAAGGATAAGTATACGGAACTGAAAATGGAAAGTAGCGAGCAGAAAAAGAAACTGATGGAGCTACAAAGTAGATTGATACATCCGTCAAATGATGATTCTAGGTTAATAAAATCTGTTAATTAAAGAACTATTGCAAAAATCAGGTATAATCAATATTACTTCTGCTCAAAGGCTATAATAGAATTGGACCGAAATGGGTACAAAACAGGCAATTATATCTATACGTTCTATTCTATGCAAAGGCAAATATTTCAAAGAGAAAAGATGTGTTACTTACAAATTGCTTATGTTCCTAGATATCTCACTAATTCAGGCTTCTTGTCTTGTAGAACTTATCATTCGTGTAACATGTAAAGGGGTCGAAGAATAATAAAAGATTTTTATATTTCATAGCCTCACTTGATACGTCGATTGGATCACGTAAAATATCGGACATTAATTGCATCTACATCTTCAGACCTTAACTATATAATTGCAACAACATATTTAATAGCGATTTAATAACATTTTTCTAATTGTTTATATCTATGTCTAATAAATATATATTAATCGAATAAGTTGCTTCACCTAAGAATAAAAGTATCTGAGGCTTACAAATCGGAGCATTACATAACAAACGTGCATCGCATATATAATATTACATGTAACAAAAGATGAAGACCAAAAAGATCGTACATAAGTTGAATCCACAATGCGGTCATAGAGATACAGAAACGGCAAAAATTCCAAACAATAATTTAAAAAATTCAAAAAGGGGGGAGTGAAAATCCATCTCCTTGACGATGATAAGGAACAAGTCTGCCTCATGCACTACAATATCCCAAACAGCCAGCGATTGGCACGCCAATGACAACGGATGGAACGAATTCCGTGACAGAACTGTGCTAACAAAGTGCTCCTACTCAGCTCTCGAAATGGCATACTGTTAGTACTGGGGCGGCATTCGTATCACGGCACTATTCAGCAGTAGGCTGACATTTACTAATGGGGAAGCTGTTTCTATAAAAATTATAAGCAAATATGAAAAATGACTAAACTGTGCAATTTATTTATCTTGATTCCAATATAGATACACCGGCACAAAACAAAGATATAAGAACTCGATTTTATTATTTTCTATAAACTAGCTCGATAGGGCGATTTTTTCCATAAAGTCGATAATTACTTTGTCATAAAAATATATACACTTACTTTATATATATTTTCTTCAATTTATTGTTACAAATTCATGCAATTGAGGGTTACATTATATACGATGAGAGCATGTTATTTCAGAAATTACACAAGGCGAAGTTAGGGACGCAACAGCATGAATTTTTATTTTATAAGTAATATTTTTTTTATAAATAATATTTTTAGTCTATGATGGATTGAAAGAAATATATACGACTCGCTCAATAACTATAAATATAGGAAAACGACCATCAAAATGTCTATCAATACTCATATGCTGAACATCTACTGACATCTAACGGTTCTAATTTGTATGAAAGCACAGGTTCCCCATTGCCAAATGTGATCCTGCATCATTGCTGAGGAGATTCATGAATGGAGCGATGATACGCGTGTCACCATGGTGCTGGTTCTGCGCGATTCGCTTGTCTAGAACGTGCTGGTAACACGATCTGGCATTTTAGTCAACGAATCCGGTCACAGATGACTACGAATCAGTTGACACTCCTCGGAAGTGGCAATATAGTGCCGGCATGGTATCGCTACCATCTTGCCGTTTGTTATCTGGGATGCTTTTTAGTGCATTATTCGGAATTGAATTTGAACACATAGTTACTTAATCGCAAATTTGTATGTACTGTGACGTGGTGAAGTCACAAGGCTCGCTCACCCCCCCCCCCCCCCCCCCACCCTGCTTCGGTTAGACTAGCTCGCAGATCACCACCCATGCGAGAAGCGCGACACGGACCATCGCGATAGCTGTATTTGCGAGGAGCGTGAAATACACGATGGTAGAACCTTCCCCCCCCCCCCCCTCCGTTCGTTTCTCTCTCTCTGTTCTACGGATTAGACTGGCGAGCTGATGGAAGAAGCAACCCATAAGACGCCTCTTCGGCGGATAATAAGACCGCAGGTTCGCGGAAGGGCTGTACGCCGAGGTAGCGTGACGGGCTCGACGGCGGAGGAGTCGGGAAGTGAGCAAGAAGAGACCCTGAAGCCCGAAGGATAGGATCCAGAGCTCTGCAACGATAAGACCGCTGCCATAGTCCATGGAGACAAACAGGATGGCTCTCGGGTGTGAGAAGGACCTCTACCCCTCCCCATTAGAACTCTATTGCTTCGATACCTAGACATCTAGAAACGCTATTCCCTAGCAACGAAGTGTTGCATTTACATTCTTTTGACGTGTAGACGAGAATACATGACACTTCGCAATGAATATTATATCTTATCATGAAAAATAGAAATGAGATGCGATATCGCGTTCTAAGAAGCATTAGAACTCTATTGCTTCGATAAGTAGACATCTGGAAACGTAATTTCCTAGAGAGGAAGTGTCGCATTTACATTCATTTGAAGTGTAAGCGAGGAATACATGACACTGCGCAATGAATATTATATCTTATCATGAAACATAGAAATGTGATGCTATATCACGATTTAAGAAGCATTAGAACACTATTGCTTCGATACGTAGACATCTGCAAACGCTACATCCTAGCAAGGAAGTGTTGCACTTACATTCTTTTGAAGTCTATGCGAGGTATACGTGGCATCTCGCAAAGAATATTATATCTTATCATGAAACCTAGAAATGGGATGCGATATCCCGTTTTAAGAAGCATTAAATCTCTATTGCTACGATACGTAGACATCTGCAGACGCTATTTCCAAGCAAGGGAGTGTCGCATTTACAATCTTTTGAAGTGTATGCGAGGTATAAGTGACACTTCGCAATGAGTATTATAACTTATAATGAAACATAGATATGAGACGCGAAATCGCGGTCTAAGAAGCATTACAACTCTATTGCTTCGATACGTAGACATCTGGAAACGCATTTCCTAGCAAGGAAGTGTGGCATTTACATTATTTTAAATTGTAGACGTGGTGTACATAACACTTCGTAATTAATATATCTTATCATGATTCTTAGAACTGGGATGCGACTCCGCGTTCTAAGAAGCACTAGAACTTCGTTGCTTCGATTCGTAGACTTATACAAACGCTATTTCCTAGCAAGCAAGTGTCGCATTTACATTCTTTAGCTGTGTATGCGAGGAATACATGACACTTCGCAATGAATATTATATCTTGACATGAAACATTGAAATGAGATCCGATATCCCGCTTTAAGAAGCATTAGAACTATTGGTACGATACGTAGAACTTTGCAAACGCTATTTCCTAGCAAGCAATAGTCGCATTTACTTCCTTTTGAAGTGAATACGAGGTGTACATGATACTTCGCAATGAATATTATATCTTATCCCGAAACATGGAAATGAGATGCGATATGGCGTTTTGAGAAGCATTAGAACTCTATTACTACGATACGTAGACATCTGCAAACGCTATTTCCTAGCAAGGAAGATTCGCATTTACATTCTTTTGAAGTGAGTACGAGGTATACAGAACACTTCGCACTGAACATTATATCTTATCATGTAACATAGAAGTGAGATGCGATATCGCGTTTTAAGAAGCACTAGAACCCTATTGCCTCGATGCGAAGGTATCTGCAAACGCTATTTCCTAGCACGGAAGTCTCGCATTTACATTCTTTTGAAGGGAATTCGAGGTATACATGACACTTCGGAATGAATATTATATCTTATCTCGAAACATAGAAATGAGATGTGATGTCGCGATTTAAGTAGCATTAGAACGCTATTGCTACGGTACGTAGACATCTGCAAACGCTATTTCCTAGCAAGGAATTGTCGCATTTACATTCTTTTGAAGTGAATTCGAGGTATACATGACACTTCGCATTGAATATTATATCTTATCACCAAACATAGAAGTGAGTTGCGATATCGCGTTTTAAGAAGCATTAGAATTCTATTGCCTCGACGCGAAGACATCAGCAGACGCTATTTCCTAGCATGGAAGTGTCGCATTTACATTCTTTTGAAGTGAATACGAGGTGTGCATGACACTTCGCAATGAATATTATATCTTATCACGAAACATAGAAATGAGATGTGATGTCGCGATTTAAGTAGCATTAGAACGCTATTGCTACGATACGTAGACATCTGCAAACGCTATTTCCTAGCAAGCAATTGTCGCATTTACATTCTTTTGATGTGAATACGAGGTATACATGACCCTTCGCAGTGAATATTATATCTTATCACGAAACATAGAAATGGAATGCGACATCTCGTTTTAAGAAGCATTAGGAATCTTTTGCTACGATACGTAGACATCTGCAAAAGCTATTTCCTAGGATGGAAACGTAGCATTTACATTCTTTTGAAGTGAATACGAGGTATACATGACACTTCGCAATGAATATTATATCTTATAACGAAACATAGGAATGAAATGCGACATCTCGTTTTGAGTAGCATTGGAAATTTATTGCTACGATAGGTAGGCATCTGCAAACGCTATTTCCTAGCATGGAAGTGTCGCATTTACATTCTTTTGAAGTGAATACGAGGTGTACATGACACTTCGCAAAGAATATTATATCTTATCACGAAACATGGAAATGAGATGCGATATGGCGTTTTGAGAAGCATTAGAACCCTATTACTACGATAAGTAGACATCGGCAAACGCTATTTCCTAGCAAGGAAGATTCGCATTTACATTCTTTTGAAGTGAATACGAGGTATACAGAACACCTCGCACTGAACATTATATCTTATCATGTAACATAGAAGTGAGATGCGATATCGCGTTTTAAGAAGTATTAGAACTATATTGCTAGGATACGTAGACATCTGCAAACAATATTTCCTAGCAAGGAAGTGTCGCATTTACATTCATTTGAAGTGAATACGAGGTATACATAATACTCTACAATGAATATTATATCTTACCAAGAAACATAGAAATGAAATGCGACATCTCGTTTTATAAAGCATTAGAATTCTATTGCTGCGATACGTAGACATCTGCAAACGCTATTTCCTAGCATGTAAGTGTCGCATTTACATTCTTTTGAAGTGAATACGAGGTATACATGACACTTCGTAATGAGTATTATATCTTATCATGAAACATAGAAGAGAGATGCGATATCGCGTTTTAAGTAGCGTTAGAACTATATTGCTACGATACGTAGACATCTGAATACGCTTTTTCCTAGCAAGGAAGTGTCGCATTTACATTCGTTTGGAGTGAATACGAGGTATACATAACACTTCGCAATGAATATTATATCTTATCACCAAACACAGAAGTGAGTTGCGATATCGCGTTTTAAGAAGCATTAGAATTCTATTGCCTCGACGCGAAGACATCAGCAGACGCTATTTCCTAGCAAGGAATTGTCGCATTTACATTCTTTTGTAGTGAATACGAGGTATACATGGCAGTTCGCAATGAATATTATATCTTATAATGAAACATAGAACTGAGATTCGATATCGCGTTTTAAGAAGCATTAGAACCCTATTGCCTCGATGCGGAGATATCGGCAAAGGCTATTTCCTAGCATGGAAATGTCACATTTACATTCTTTTGAAGTGAATACGAGGTGTACATGACAATCCGCAATGAATATTATATCTTATCAGGAAACTTAGAAATGAGATGCGATATCGCGTTTTGAGAAGCATCAGAACACTATTGCTATGATACGTAGACATCTGCAATCGCTATTTCCTAGCAACCAATAGTCGCATTTACATTCTTTTGAAGGGAATACGGGGTGTGCATGACATTTCGCAATGAATATTATATCATATCACGAAACATGGAAATGAGAAGCGATATCGCGTTTGAAGAAGCATTAGAACTCTATTGCTGCGATACGTAGACATCTGCGAAGGCTATTTCCTAGGGTGGAAACGTCGCATTTACATTGTTTTGAAGTAAATACGAGGTATACATGATACTTCGCAATGAACATTATATCTTATCATGTATCATAAAAGTGAGATGCGATATCGCGTTTTAAGAAGCATTGGAACCCTATTGCCTCGATGCGGAGATATCTGCAAAGGCTATTTCCTAGCATGGAAATGTCACATTTACATTCTTTTGAAGTGAATACGAGGTGTACATGACACATCGCAATGAATATTATATCTTATCATGAAACATAGAAATGAGATGCGATATCGAGATTTAAGTAGCATTAGAAATCTATTGCTACCATACGTAGACATCTGAATACGCTACTTCCTAGCAGGGAAGTGTCGCATTTACATTCGTTTGGAGTGAATACCAGGTATACATGACACTTCGCAATGAATATTATATCTTATCATGAAGCATAGAAATGAGATGCGATATCTCGTTTTGAGAAGTATTAGAACTCCATTGCTACGATACGTAGTCATCTGCAAACGCTATTCCCTAGCAAGGAAGATTAGCATTTACATTCTTTTGAAGTGAATACGAGGTATATATGACACTTCGCAATGAACATTATATCTTATCATGTAACATAAAAGTGAGATGCGATATCGCGTCTTAAGAAGAATTAGAACCCTATTTCCTCGATGCGGAGATATCTGCAAACGCTATTTCCTAGCATGGAAGTGTCGCATTTACATTTCTTTGAAGTGAATTCGAGGTATACATGACACTTCGCAATGCATATTATATCTTATAATGAAACATAGAATTGAGATTCGATATCGCGTTTTAAGAAGCATTAGAACTCTATTGCCTCGACGCGTAGACATCTGCAGACGCTATTTCCTAGCATGGAAGTGTCGCATTTACATTCTTTTGAAGTGAATACGAGGTGTACATGACAATCCGCAATGAATATTATATCTTATCAGGAAACTTAGAAATGAGATGCGATATCGCGTTTTGAGAAGCATCAGAACATTATTGCTATGATACGTAGACATCTGCAATCGCTATTTCCTAGCAGCCAATAGTCGCATTTACATTCTTTAGAAGTGAATTCGAGGTTTACATGACACTACGGTATGAATATTATAACATATCACGAAACATAGAAATGAGAAGCGATATCGCGTTTGAAGAAGCATTAGAACTCTATTGCTGCGATACGTAGACATCTGCGAAGGCTATTTCCTAGGGTGGAAACGTCGCATTTACATTGTTTTGAAGTAAATACGAGGTATACATGATACTTCGCAATGAACATTATATCTTATCATGTATCATAAAAGTGAGATGCGATATCGCGTTTTAAGAAGCATTGGAACCCTATTGCCTCGATGCGGAGATATCTGCAAAGGCTATTTCCTAGTATGGAAATGTCACATTTACATTCTTTTGAAGTGAATACGAGGTGTACATGACACATCGCAATGAATATTATATCTTATCATGAAACATAGAAATGAGATGCGATATCGAGATTTAAGTAGCATTAGAAATCTATTGCTACCATACGTAGACATCTGAATACGCTACTTCCTAGCAGGGAAGTGTCGCATTTACATTCGTTTGGAGTGAATACCAGGTATACATGACACTTCGCAATGAATATTATATCTTATCATGAAGCATAGAAATGAGATGCGATATCTCGTTTTGAGAAGTATTAGAACTCCATTGCTACGATACGTAGTCATCTGCAAACGCTATTCCCCAGCAAGGAAGATTAGCATTTACATTCTTTTGAAGTGAATACGAGGTATATATGACACTTCGCAATGAACATTATATCTTATCATGTAACATAAAAGTGAGATGCGATATCGCGTCTTAAGAAGAATTAGAACCCTATTTCCTCGATGCGGAGATATCTGCAAACGCTATTTCCTAGCATGGAAGTGTCGCATTTACATTTCTTTGAAGTGAATTCGAGGTATACATGACACTTCGCAATGCATATTATATCTTATAATGAAACATAGAATTGAGATTCGATATCGCGTTTTAAGAAGCATTAGAACTCTATTGCCTCGACGCGTAGACATCTGCAGACGCTATTTCCTAGCATGGAAGTGTCGCATTTACATTCTTTTGAAGTGAATACGAGGTGTACATGACAATCCGCAATGAATATTATATCTTATCAGGAAACTTAGAAATGAGATGCGATATCGCGTTTTGAGAAGCATCAGAACATTATTGCTATGATACGTAGACATCTGCAATCGCTATTTCCTAGCAGCCAATAGTCGCATTTACATTCTTTAGAAGTGAATTCGAGGTTTACATGACACTACGGTATGAATATTATAACATATCACGAATCATAGAAATGAGAAGCGATATCGCGTTTGAAGAAGCATTAGAACTCTATTGCTGCGATACGTAGACATCTGCGAAGGCTATTTCCTAGGGTGGAAACGTCGCATTTACATTGTTTTGAAGTAAATACGAGGTATACATGATACTTCGCAATGAACATTATATCTTATCATGTATCATAAAAGTGAGATGCGATATCGCGTTTTAAGAAGCATTGGAACCCTATTGCCTCGATGCGGAGATATCTGCAAAGGCTATTTCCTAGTATGGAAATGTCACATTTACATTCTTTTGAAGTGAATACGAGGTGTACATGACACATCGCAATGAATATTATATCTTATCATGAAACATAGAAATGAGATGCGATATCGAGATTTAAGTAGCATTAGAAATCTATTGCTACCATACGTAGACATCTGAATACGCTACTTCCTAGCAGGGAAGTGTCGCATTTACATTCGTTTGGAGTGAATACCAGGTATACATGGCACTTCGCAATGAATATTATATCTTATCATGAAGCATAGAAATGAGATGCGATATCTCGTTTTGAGAAGTATTAGAACTCCATTGCTACGATACGTAGTCATCTGCAAACGCTATTCCCCAGCAAGGAAGATTAGCATTTACATTCTTTTGAAGTGAATACGAGGTATATATGACACTTCGCAATGAACATTATATCTTATCATGTAACATAAAAGTGAGATGCGATATAGCGTCTTAAGAAGAATTAGAACCCTATTTCCTCGATGCGGAGATATCTGCAAACGCTATTTCCTAGCATGGAAGTGTCGCATTTACATTTCTTTGAAGTGAATTCGAGGTATACATGACACTACGGTATGAATATTATAACATATCACGAAACATAGAAATGAGATGCGATATCGCGATCTAAGAAGCATTAGAACTCTATTGCTGCGATATGTAGACATCTGCAAACGCTATTTCCTAGCATGGAAGTGTCGCACTTACGTTCTTTTGAAGTGAATGCGAGGTATACATGACACTTCGCAATGAACATTATTTCTTATGACGAAACATATAAATGAGGTGTCATATCGCGATATAAGTAGCATTAGAACGCTATTGCTGCGATATGTAGACATCTGCAAACGTTATTTCCTAGCAAGCAATAATCGCATTTACATTCTTTAGAAGTGAATACGAGGTATACATGACACTTCGCATTGAATATTATATCTTATCAAGAAACATAGAAGTGAGATGCGATATCGCGTTTTAAGAAGCATTAGAACTATATTGCCCCGACGCGTAGACATCTGCATACGCTATTTCCTAGCATGGAAGTGTCGCACTTACGTTCTTTTGAAGTGAATACGAGGTATACATGATACTTCGCAATGAATATTATATCTTATAATGAAACATAGAATTGAGATTCGATATCGCGTTTTAAGAAGCATTAGAACTCTATTGCCTCGACGCGTAGACATCTGCAAACGCTATTTCCTAGCGTGGAAATGTCACATTTACATTCTTTTGAAGTGAATACGAGGTGTACATGACACATCGCAATGAATGTTATATCTTATCACGAAACATATAAATGAGATGCGATATTGCGGTTTAAGTAGCATTAGAACTCTATTGCTACCATACGTAGACATCTGAATACGCTATTTCCTAGCAGGGAAGTGTCGCATTTACATTCGTTTGGAGTGAATACCAGGTATACATGACACTTCGAAATGAATATTATATCTTATCATGAAGCATAGAAATGAGATGCGATATCTCGTTTTGAGAAGTATTAGAACTCCATTTCTACGATACGCAGTCATCTGCAAACGCTATTTCCTAGCAAGGAAGATTAGCATTTACATTCTTTTGAAGTGAATACGAGGTATATATGACACTTCGCAATGAACATTATATCTTATCATGTAACATAAAAGTGAGATGCGATATCGCGTCTTAAGAAGAATTAGAACCCTATTTCCTCGATGCGGAGATATCTGCAAACTCTATTTCCTAGCATGGAAGTGTCGCATTTACATTTCTTTGAAGTGAATTCGAGGTATACATGACACTTCGCAATGCATATTATATCTTATAATGAAACATAGAATTGAGATTCGATATCGCGTTTTAAGAAGCATTAGAACTCTATTGCCTCGACGCGTAGACATCTGCAGACGCTATTTCCTAGCATGGAAGTGTCGCATTTACATTCTTTTGAAGTGAATACGAGGTGTACATGACAATCCGCAATGAATATTATATCTTATCAGGAAACTTAGAAATGAGATGCGATATCGCGTTTTGAGAAGCATTAGAACATTATTGCTATGATACGTAGACATCTGCAATCGCTATTTCCTAGCAGCCAATAGTCGCATTTACATTCTTTTGAAGTGAATTCGAGGTTTACATGACACTACGGTATGAATATTATAACATATCACGAAACATAGAAATGAGATGCGATATCGCGATCTAAGAAGCATTAGAACTTTATTGCTGCGATATGTAGACATCTGCAAACGCTATTTCCTAGCATGGAAGTGTCGCACTTACGTTCTTTTGAAGTGAATGCGAGGTATACATGACACTTCGCAATGAACATTATTTCTTATGACGAAACATATAAATGAGGTGTCATATCGCGATATAAGTAGCATTAGAACGCTATTGCTGCGATATGTAGACATCTGCAAACGTTATTTCCTAGCAAGCAATAATCGCATTTACATTCTTTAGAAGTGAATACGAGGTATACATGACACTTCGCATTGAATATTATATCTTATCAAGAAACATAGAAGTGAGATGCGATAGCGCGTTTTAAGAAGCATTAGAACTATATTGCCCCGACGCGTAGACATCTGCATACGCTATTTCCTAGCATGGAAGTGTCGCACTTACGTTCTTTTGAAGTGAATACGAGGTATACATGACACTTCGCAATGAATATTATATCTTATAATGAAACATAGAATTGAGATTCGATATCGCGTTCTAAGAAGCATTAGAACTCTATTGCCTCGACGCGTAGACATCTGCAGACGCTACTTCCTAGCATGGAAGTGTCGCATTTACATTCTTTTGAAGTGAATACGAGGTATACCTGACACTTCGCGATGAATATTATATCTTATCAAGAAACATATAAATGAGATGCGATATTGCGATTCAAGTAGCATTAGAACTCTATTGCTACGATACGTAGACATCTGTATACGCCATTTCCTAGCAAGGATGTGTCGCATTTACATTCGTTTGGAGGGAATACGAGGTATACATGACACTTCGCAATGAATATTATATCTTATCATGAAACATAGAAGTGAGATGCGATGTCGCGTTTTAAGAACCATTAGAACTCTATTGCCTCGACGCGTAGACATCTGCAGACGCTATTCCCTAGCATGGTAGTGTCGCATTTACATTCTTTTGAAGCGAATACGAGGTATACCTGACACTTCGCGATGAATATTGTATCATATCACGAAACATATAAATGAGATGCGATATCGCGATTTAAGTAGCATTAGAACGCTATTGCTACGATACGTAGACATCTGAATACGCCATTTCCTAGCAAGGAAGTGTCGCATTTACATTCGTTTGGAGGGAATACGAGGTATACATGACACTTCGCAATGAATATTATATCTTATCATGAAACATAGAAGTGAGATGCGATATCGCGTTTTAAGAAGCATTAGAACTATATTGCCCCGACGCGTAGACATCTGCAGACGCTATTTCCTAGCATGGAAATATCGCATTTACATTCTTTTGAAGTGAATACGAGGTATACCTGACACTTCGCAATGAACATTATGTCTTATCATGAAACATATTAATGAGATGCGATATCGCGATTTAAGTAGCATTAGAACTCTATTGCTACGATACGTAGACATCTGAATACGCCATTTCCTAGCAAGGAAGTGTCGCATTTACATTCGTTTGGAGGGAGTACGAGGTATACATGACACTTCGCAATGAATATTATATCATCTCATGTAACATAGAAGAGAGATGCGATTTCGCGTTTTAAGAAGCATTAGAACTCTACGGCCTCGATGCGGGGACATCTGCAAACGCTATTTTCTAGCATGGAAGTGTCGCACTTACATTCTTTTGAAGTGAATACGAGGTGTACATGATACTTCGCAATGAATGTTATATCTTATCATGAAACATATAAATGAGATGCGATATTGCGGTTTAAGTAGCATTAGAACTCTATTTCTACGATACGTAGACATCTGCAAACGATATTTCCTAGCAAGCAATAGTCGCATTTACATTCTTTTGAAATGAACACGAGGCATACATGTCACTTCCCAATGAATATTATACCTTATCATGAAACATAGAAGAGAGATGCGATATCGCGTTTTAAGAAGCATTAGAACTCTGTGGCCGCGATGCGGAGATATCTGCAAACGCTATTTCCTAGCATGGAAGTGTCGCATTTACATTCTTTTGAAGTGATTACGAGGTATACCTGACACTTCGCGATGAATATTATATCTTATCACGAAGCATATAAATGAGATGCGATATCGCGATTTAAGTAGCATTGGAACTCTATTGCTACCATACGTAGACATCTGCGAAGGCTATTTCCTAGGGTGGAAACGTCGCATTTACATTGTTTTGAAGTAAATACGAGGTATACATGACACTTCGCAATGAACATTATATCTTATCATGTATCATAAATGTGAGATGCGATATCGCGTTTTAAGAAGCATTAGAACCCTATTGCCTCGATGCGGAGATATCTGCAAAGGCTATTTCCTAGCATGGAAATGTCACATTTACATTCTTTTAAAGTGAATACGAGGTGTGCATGACACATCGCAATGAATATTATATCTTATCATGAAACGTAGAAATGAGATGCGATATCGAGATTTAAGTAGCATTAGATATCTATTGCTACCATACGTAGACATCTGAATACGCTATTTCCTAGCAGGGAAGTGTCGCATTTACATTCGTTTGGAGTGAATACCAGGTATACATGACACTTCGCAATGAATATTATATCTTATCATGAAGCATAGAAATGAGATGCGATATCTCGTTTTGAGAAGTATTAGAACTCCATTGCTACGATACGTAGTCATCTGCAAACGCTATTTCCTGGCAAGGAAGATTAGCATATACATTCTTTTGAAGTGAATACGAGGTATATATGACACTTCGCAATGAACATTATATCTTATCATGTAACATAAAAGTGCGATGCGATATCGCGCCTTAAGAAGAATTAGAACCCTATTTCCTCGATGCGGAGATATCTGCAAACGCTATTTCCTAGCATGGAAGTGTCGCATTTACATTCCTTTGAAGTGAATTCGAGGTATACATGACACTTCGCAATGCATATTATATCTTATAATGAAACATAGAATTGAGATTCGATATCGCGTTTCAAGAAGCATTAGAACTCTATTGACTCGACGCGTAGACATCTGCAGACGCTATTTCCTAGCATGGAAGTGTCGCATTTACATTCTTTTGAAGTGAATACGAGGTATACCTGACACTTCTCGATGAATATTATATCTTATCACGAAACATATAAATGAGATGCGATATCGCGATTTAAGTAGCATTAGAACTCTATTGCTACGATACGTAGACATCTGAATACGCCATTTACTAGCAAGGAAGTGTCGCATTTACATTCGTTTGGAGGGAATACGAGGTATACATGACACTTCGCAATGAATATTATATCTTATCATGAAACATAGGAGTGAGATGCGATATCGCGTTTTAAGAAGCATTAGAACTCTATTGCCTCGACGCGTAGACATCTGCAGACGCTATTTCCTAGCATGGAAGTGTCGCATTTACATTCTTTTGAAATGAATACGAGGTGTACATGACAATCCGCAATGAATATTATATCTTATCAGGAAACTTAGAAATGAGATGCGATATCGCGTTTTGAGAAGCAATAGAACATTATTGCTATGATACGTAGACATCTGCAATCGCTATTTCCTAGCAGCCAATAGTCGCATTTACATTCTTTTGAAGTGAATTCGAGGTTTACATGACACTACGGTATGAATATTATAACATATCACGAAACATAGAAATGAGATGCGATATCGCGATCTAAGAAGCATTAGAACTCTATTGCTGCGATATGTAGACATCTGCAAACGCTATTTCCTAGCATGGAAGTGTCGCACTTACGTTCTTTTGAAGTGAATGCGAGGTATACATGACACTTCGCAATGAACATTATTTCTTATGACGAAACATATAAATGAGGTGTCATATCGCGATATAAGTAGCATTAGAACGCTATTGCTGCGATATGTAGACATATGCAAACGTTATTTCCTAGCAAGCAATAATCGCATTTACATTCTTTAGAAGTGAATACGAGGTATACATGACACTTCGCATTGAATATTATATCTTATCAAGAAACATAGAAGTGAGATGCGATATCGCGTTTTAAGAAGCATTAGAACTATATTGCCCCGACGCGTAGACATCTGCATACGCTATTTCCTAGCATGGAAGTGTCGCACTTACGTTCTTTTGAAGTGAATACGAGGTATACATGACACTTCGCAATGAATATTATATCTTATAATGAAACATAAAAGTGAGATGCGATATCGCGTTCTAAGAAGCATTAGAACTCTATTGCTACGATACGTAGACATCTGCAAAGGCTATTCCCTAGCATGGAAGGGTCGCATTTACATTCTTTTGAAGTGAGTACGAGGTATACATATCACTCCATAATGAATATTATATCTTATCATGAAACATAGCAGTGAGATGCGATATCGCGTTTTAAGAAGCATGAGAACTCTATTGCTACGATACGTAGACAACTGCAAACGCTATTTCCTAGCATGGAAGTGTCGCATTTACATTCATTTGAAGTAAATACGAGGTATACATGACACTTCGCAATGAATATTATATCTTATCATGAAGCATAGAAATGAGATGCGATATCTCGTTTTGAGAAGTATTAGAACTCCATTTCTACGATACGCAGTCATCTGCAAACGCTATTTCCTAGCAAGGATGATTAGCATTTACATTCTTTTGAAGTGAATACGAGGTATATATGACACTTCGCAATGAACATTATATCTTATCATGTAACATAAAAGTGAGATGCGATATCGCGTCTTAAGAAGAATTAGAACCCTATTTCCTCGATGCGGAGATATCTGCAAACTCTATTTCCTAGCATGGAAGTGTCGCATTTACATTTCTTTGAAGTGAATTCGAGGTATACATGACACTTCGCAATGCATATTATATCTTATAATGAAACATAGAATTGAGATTCGATATCGCGTTTTAAGAAGCATTAGAACTCTATTGCCTCGACGCGTAGACATCTGCAGACGCTATTTCCTAGCATGGAAGTGTCGCATTTACATTCTTTTGAAGTGAATACGAGGTGTACATGACAATCCGCAATGAATACTATATCTTATCAGGAAACTTAGAAATGAGATGCGATATCGCGTTTTGAGAAGCATTAGAACATTATTGCTATGATACGTAGACATCTGCAATCGCTATTTCCTAGCAGCCAATAGTCGCATTTACATTCTTTTGAAGTGAATTCGAAGTTTACATGACACTACGGTATGAATATTATAACATATCACGAAACATAGAAATGAGATGCGATATCGCGATCTAAGAAGCATTAGAACTCTATTGCTGCGATATGTAGACATCTGCAAACGCTATTTCCTAGCATGGAAGTGTCGCACTTACGTTCTTTTGAAGTGAATGCGAGGTATACATGACACTTCGCAATGAACATTATTTCTTATGACGAAACATATAAATGAGGTGTCATATCGCGATATAAGTAGCATTAGAACGCTATTGCTGCGATATGTAGACATCTGCAAACGTTATTTCCTAGCAAGCAATAATCGCATTTACATTCTTTAGAAGTGAATACGAGGTATACATGACACTTCGCATTGAATATTATATCTTATCAAGAAACATAGAAGTGAGATGCGATAGCGCGTTTTAAGAAGCATTAGAACTATATTGCCCCGACGCGTAGACATCTGCATACGCTATTTCCTAGCATGGAAGTGTCGCACTTACATTCTTTTGAAGTGAATACGAGGTGTACATGATACTTCGCAATGAATGTTATATCTTATCACGAAACATATAAATGAGATGCGATATTGCGGTTTAAGTAGCATTAGAACTCTATTTCTACGATACGTAGACATCTGCAAACGCTACTTCCTAGCAAGCAATAGTCGCATTTACAGTCTATTGAAATGAATACGAGGCATACATGTCACTTCCCAATGAATATTATACCTTATCATGTAACATAGAAGAGATATGCGATATCGCGTTTTAAGAAGCATTAGAACTCTGTGGCCTCGATGCGGAGACATCTGCAAACGCTATTTCCTAGCATGGAAGTGTCGCACTTACATTCTTTTGAAGTGAATAAGAGGTATACATGACACTTCGCAATGAATATTATATCTTATCACGAAACATATAAATGAGATGCGATATCGCGATTTAAGTAGCATTAGAACTCTATTGCTACGATACGTAGACATCTGAATACGCCATTTACTAGCAAGGAAGTGTCGCATTTACATTCGTTTGGAGGGAATACGAGGTATACATGACACTTCGCAATGAATATTATATCTTATCATGTAACATAGAAGAGAGATTCGATATCGCGATTTAAGTAGCATTAGAACTCTATTGCTACGATACGTAGACATCTGAATACGCCATTTCCTAGCAAGCAATAGTCGCGATTACATTCATTTGGAGTGAATACGAGGTATACATGACACTTCGCAATGATTATTATATCTTATCACGAAACATAGAAGAGAGATGCGATTTCGCGTTTTAAGTAGCATTAAAACACCGTTGCTACGATACGTAGACATCTGAATACGCCATTTCCTAGCAAGGAAGTGTCGCATTTACATTCGATTGGAGAGAATACGAGGTATACATGACACTTCGCAATGAGTATTATATCTTATCATGAAACATAGGAGAGAGATGCCATATCGCGTTTTTAGAAGCATTAGAACACTATTGCTGCGATACGTAGACATCTGCAATCGCTATTTCCTAGCATGGAAGTGTCGCACTTACATTCTTTTGAAGTGAATACGTGGTATACATGACACTTCGCAATGAATATTATATCTTATTACGAATCATATATATGAGTTGCGATATCGCGATTTAAGTAGCACTAGAACTCTATTGCTACGATACGTAGACATCTGCAAACGCTATTTCGTAGCAACCAATAGTCGCATTTACATTCTTTAGGAGTGAATACGAGGTATACATGACACTTCGCAATGAATATTATATCTTATCGCGAAACATATAAAATGAGATGCGATATCGCGATTTAAGTCGCATTAGAACTCTATTTCTACGATACGTAGACATTTGAATACGCCATTTCCTAGCAAGGAAGTGTCGCATTTACATTCGTTTGGAGAGAATTCGAGGAATACATGACACTTCGCAATGAATATTATATCTTATCATGAAACATAGAAGAGAGATGCGTTATCGCGTTTTAAGATTCATTAGAACTCTATGGCCTCGATGCGGAGACATCTGCAAACGCTATTTCCTAGCATGGAAGTATCGCATTTACATTCTCTTGAAGTGAATACGAGGTATACATGATACTTCGCAATGAATATTATATCATATCATGAAACATAGAAGAGAGAAGCGATATCGCGTTTTAAGAAGCATTAGAACTCTATGGCCTCGATGCGGAGACATCTGCAAACGCTATTTCCTAGCATGGAAGTGTCGCACTTACATTCTTTTGAAGTGAATACGAGGTGTACATGATACTTCGCAATGAATGTCATGTCTTATCACGAAACATATAAATGAGATGCGATATTGCGGTTTAAGTAGCATTAGAACCCTATTTCTACGATACGTAGACATCTGCAAACGCTATTTCCTAGCAAGCAATAGTCGCATTTACATTCTATTGAAATGAATACGAGGCATACATGTCACTTCCCAATGAATATTATACCTTATCATGAAACATAGAAGAGTGATGCGATATCGCGTTTTATGAAGCTTTAGGACTCTGTGGCCTCGATGCGGAGACATCTGCAAACGCTATTTCCTAGCATGGAAGTGTCGCACTTACATTCTTTTGAAGTGAATAAGAGGTATACATGACACTTCGCAATGAATATTATATCTTATCACGAAACATATAAATGAGATGCGATATCGCGATTTAAGTAGCATCAGAACTCTATTGTTACGATACGTAGACATCTGCAAACGCTATTTCCTAGCAAGCAATAGTCGCATTTACATTCATTTGGAGTGAATACGAGGTATACATGACACTTCGCAATGATTATTATATCTTATCACGAAACATAGAAATGAGATGCGATATCGCGATTTAAGTAGTATTAGAACACTATTGCTACGATACGTAGACATCTGCAAACGATATTTCCTAGCAAGCAATAGTCGCATTTACATTCTTTTGAAATGAATACGAGGCATACATGTCACTTCCCAATGAATATTATACCTTATCGTGAAACATAGAAGAGAGATGCGATATCGCGTTTTAAGAAGCATTAGAACTCTGTGGCCTCGATGCGGAGACATCTGCAAACGCTATTTCCTAGCATGGAAGCGTCGCACTTACATTCTTTTGAAGTGAATACGTGGTATACATGACACTTCGCAATGAATATTATATCTTATCACGAAACATATAAATGAGATGCGATATCGCGATTTAAGTAGCATCAGAACTCTATTGCTACGATACGTAGACATCTGCAAACGCTATTTCCTAGCAAGCAATAGTCGCATTTACATTCTTTTGTAGTGAATACGAGGTATACATGACACTTCGCAATGAATATTATATCTTATCACGAAACATATAAAATGAGATGCGATATCGCGATTTAAGTAGCATTAGAACTCTATTTCTACGATACGTAGACATTTGAATACGCCGTTTGCTAGCAAGGAAGTGTCGCATTTACATTCGTTTGGAGAGAATTCGAGGAATACATGACACTTCGCAATGAATATTATATCTTATCATGAAACATAGAAGAGAGATGCGTTATCGCGTTTTAAGATTCATTAGAACTCTATGGCCTCGATGCGGAGACATCTGCAAACGCTATTTCCTAGCATGGAAGTATCGCATTTACATTCTCTTGAAGTGAATACGAGGTATACATGACACTTCGCAATGAATATTATATCATATCATGAAACATAGAAGAGAGAAGCGATATCGCGTTTTAAGAAGCATTAGAACTCTATGGCCTCGATGCGGAAACATCTGCAAACGCTAGTTCCTATCATGGAAGTGTCGCACTTACATTCTTTTGAAGTGAATACGAGGTGCACATGACACTTCGCAATGAATATTATATCTTATCACGAAACATATAAATGAGATGCGATATTGCGATTTAAGTAGCATTAGTACTCTATTGCTACGATACGTAGACATCTGCAAACGCTATTTCCCAGCAAGCAGTAGTCGCATTTACTTTCTTTTCAATTGAAAACAAGGTGTACATGACACTTCGCATTGAATATTATATCTTATCATGAAACAAAGAAGTGAGATGCGATATCGCGTTTTAAGAAGCATTAGAACTATATTGCCCCGACGCGTAGACATCTGCATACGCTATTTCCTAGCATGGAAGTGTCGCACGTACGTTCTTTTGAAGTGAATACGAGGTATACATGACACTTCGCATTGAATATTATATCTTATCATGAAACATAGAAGTGAGATGCGATATCGCGTTTTAAGAAGCATTAGAACTATATTGCCCCGACGCGTAGACATCTGCATACGCTATTTCCTAGCATGGAAGTGTCGCACTTACGTTCTTTTGAAGTGAATACGAGGTATACATGACACTTCGCAATGAATATTATATCTTATAATGAAACATAAAAGTGAGATGCGATATCGCGTTCTAAGAAGCATTAGAACTCTATTGCTACGATACGTAGACATCTGCAAAGGCTATTCCCTAGCATGGAAGGGTCGCATTTACATTCTTTTGAAGTGAGTACGAGGTATACATATCACTCCATAATGAATATTATATCTTATCATGAAACATAGCAGTGAGATGCGATATCGCGTTTTAAGAAGCATGAGAACTCTATTGCTACGATACGTAGACAACTGCAAACGCTATTTCCTAGCATGGAAGTGTCGCATTTACATTCATTTGAAGTAAATACGAGGTATACATGACACTTCGCAATGAATATTATATCTTATCATGAAGCATAGAAATGAGATGCGATATCTCGTTTTGAGAAGTATTAGAACTCCATTTCTACGATACGCAGTCATCTGCAAACGCTATTTCCTAGCAAGGATGATTAGCATTTACATTCTTTTGAAGTGAATACGAGGTATATATGACACTTCGCAATGAACATTATATCTTATCATGTAACATAAAAGTGAGATGCGATATCGCGTCTTAAGAAGAATTAGAACCCTATTTCCTCGATGCGGAGATATCTGCAAACTCTATTTCCTAGCATGGAAGTGTCGCATTTACATTTCTTTGAAGTGAATTCGAGGTATACATGACACTTCGCAATGCATATTATATCTTATAATGAAACATAGAATTGAGATTCGATATCGCGTTTTAAGAAGCATTAGAACTCTATTGCCTCGACGCGTAGACATCTGCAGACGCTATTTCCTAGCATGGAAGTGTCGCATTTACATTCTTTTGAAGTGAATACGAGGTGTACATGACAATCCGCAATGAATACTATATCTTATCAGGAAACTTAGAAATGAGATGCGATATCGCGTTTTGAGAAGCATTAGAACATTATTGCTATGATACGTAGACATCTGCAATCGCTATTTCCTAGCAGCCAATAGTCGCATTTACATTCTTTTGAAGTGAATTCGAAGTTTACATGACACTACGGTATGAATATTATAACATATCACGAAACATAGAAATGAGATGCGATATCGCGATCTAAGAAGCATTAGAACTCTATTGCTGCGATATGTAGACATCTGCAAACGCTATTTCCTAGCATGGAAGTGTCGCACTTACGTTCTTTTGAAGTGAATGCGAGGTATACATGACACTTCGCAATGAACATTATTTCTTATGACGAAACATATAAATGAGGTGTCATATCGCGATATAAGTAGCATTAGAACGCTATTGCTGCGATATGTAGACATCTGCAAACGTTATTTCCTAGCAAGCAATAATCGCATTTACATTCTTTAGAAGTGAATACGAGGTATACATGACACTTCGCATTGAATATTATATCTTATCAAGAAACATAGAAGTGAGATGCGATAGCGCGTTTTAAGAAGCATTAGAACTATATTGCCCCGACGCGTAGACATCTGCATACGCTATTTCCTAGCATGGAAGTGTCGCACTTACATTCTTTTGAAGTGAATACGAGGTGTACATGATACTTCGCAATGAATGTTATATCTTATCACGAAACATATAAATGAGATGCGATATTGCGGTTTAAGTAGCATTAGAACTCTATTTCTACGATACGTAGACATCTGCAAACGCTACTTCCTAGCAAGCAATAGTCGCATTTACAGTCTATTGAAATGAATACGAGGCATACATGTCACTTCCCAATGAATATTATACCTTATCATGTAACATAGAAGAGATATGCGATATCGCGTTTTAAGAAGCATTAGAACTCTGTGGCCTCGATGCGGAGACATCTGCAAACGCTATTTCCTAGCATGGAAGTGTCGCACTTACATTCTTTTGAAGTGAATAAGAGGTATACATGACACTTCGCAATGAATATTATATCTTATCACGAAACATATAAATGAGATGCGATATCGCGATTTAAGTAGCATTAGAACTCTATTGCTACGATACGTAGACATCTGAATACGCCATTTACTAGCAAGGAAGTGTCGCATTTACATTCGTTTGGAGGGAATACGAGGTATACATGACACTTCGCAATGAATATTATATCTTATCATGTAACATAGAAGAGAGATTCGATATCGCGATTTAAGTAGCATTAGAACTCTATTGCTACGATACGTAGACATCTGAATACGCCATTTCCTAGCAAGCAATAGTCGCGATTACATTCATTTGGAGTGAATACGAGGTATACATGACACTTCGCAATGATTATTATATCTTATCACGAAACATAGAAGAGAGATGCGATTTCGCGTTTTAAGTAGCATTAAAACACCGTTGCTACGATACGTAGACATCTGAATACGCCATTTCCTAGCAAGGAAGTGTCGCATTTACATTCGATTGGAGAGAATACGAGGTATACATGACACTTCGCAATGAGTATTATATCTTATCATGAAACATAGGAGAGAGATGCCATATCGCGTTTTTAGAAGCATTAGAACACTATTGCTGCGATACGTAGACATCTGCAATCGCTATTTCCTAGCATGGAAGTGTCGCACTTACATTCTTTTGAAGTGAATACGTGGTATACATGACACTTCGCAATGAATATTATATCTTATTACGAATCATATATATGAGTTGCGATATCGCGATTTAAGTAGCACTAGAACTCTATTGCTACGATACGTAGACATCTGCAAACGCTATTTCGTAGCAACCAATAGTCGCATTTACATTCTTTAGGAGTGAATACGAGGTATACATGACACTTCGCAATGAATATTATATCTTATCGCGAAACATATAAAATGAGATGCGATATCGCGATTTAAGTCGCATTAGAACTCTATTTCTACGATACGTAGACATTTGAATACGCCATTTCCTAGCAAGGAAGTGTCGCATTTACATTCGTTTGGAGAGAATTCGAGGAATACATGACACTTCGCAATGAATATTATATCTTATCATGAAACATAGAAGAGAGATGCGTTATCGCGTTTTAAGATTCATTAGAACTCTATGGCCTCGATGCGGAGACATCTGCAAACGCTATTTCCTAGCATGGAAGTATCGCATTTACATTCTCTTGAAGTGAATACGAGGTATACATGATACTTCGCAATGAATATTATATCATATCATGAAACATAGAAGAGAGAAGCGATATCGCGTTTTAAGAAGCATTAGAACTCTATGGCCTCGATGCGGAGACATCTGCAAACGCTATTTCCTAGCATGGAAGTGTCGCACTTACATTCTTTTGAAGTGAATACGAGGTGTACATGATACTTCGCAATGAATGTCATGTCTTATCACGAAACATATAAATGAGATGCGATATTGCGGTTTAAGTAGCATTAGAACCCTATTTCTACGATACGTAGACATCTGCAAACGCTATTTCCTAGCAAGCAATAGTCGCATTTACATTCTATTGAAATGAATACGAGGCATACATGTCACTTCCCAATGAATATTATACCTTATCATGAAACATAGAAGAGTGATGCGATATCGCGTTTTATGAAGCTTTAGGACTCTGTGGCCTCGATGCGGAGACATCTGCAAACGCTATTTCCTAGCATGGAAGTGTCGCACTTACATTCTTTTGAAGTGAATAAGAGGTATACATGACACTTCGCAATGAATATTATATCTTATCACGAAACATATAAATGAGATGCGATATCGCGATTTAAGTAGCATCAGAACTCTATTGTTACGATACGTAGACATCTGCAAACGCTATTTCCTAGCAAGCAATAGTCGCATTTACATTCATTTGGAGTGAATACGAGGTATACATGACACTTCGCAATGATTATTATATCTTATCACGAAACATAGAAATGAGATGCGATATCGCGATTTAAGTAGTATTAGAACACTATTGCTACGATACGTAGACATCTGCAAACGATATTTCCTAGCAAGCAATAGTCGCATTTACATTCTTTTGAAATGAATACGAGGCATACATGTCACTTCCCAATGAATATTATACCTTATCGTGAAACATAGAAGAGAGATGCGATATCGCGTTTTAAGAAGCATTAGAACTCTGTGGCCTCGATGCGGAGACATCTGCAAACGCTATTTCCTAGCATGGAAGCGTCGCACTTACATTCTTTTGAAGTGAATACGTGGTATACATGACACTTCGCAATGAATATTATATCTTATCACGAAACATATAAATGAGATGCGATATCGCGATTTAAGTAGCATCAGAACTCTATTGCTACGATACGTAGACATCTGCAAACGCTATTTCCTAGCAAGCAATAGTCGCATTTACATTCTTTTGTAGTGAATACGAGGTATACATGACACTTCGCAATGAATATTATATCTTATCACGAAACATATAAAATGAGATGCGATATCGCGATTTAAGTAGCATTAGAACTCTATTTCTACGATACGTAGACATTTGAATACGCCGTTTGCTAGCAAGGAAGTGTCGCATTTACATTCGTTTGGAGAGAATTCGAGGAATACATGACACTTCGCAATGAATATTATATCTTATCATGAAACATAGAAGAGAGATGCGTTATCGCGTTTTAAGATTCATTAGAACTCTATGGCCTCGATGCGGAGACATCTGCAAACGCTATTTCCTAGCATGGAAGTATCGCATTTACATTCTCTTGAAGTGAATACGAGGTATACATGACACTTCGCAATGAATATTATATCATATCATGAAACATAGAAGAGAGAAGCGATATCGCGTTTTAAGAAGCATTAGAACTCTATGGCCTCGATGCGGAAACATCTGCAAACGCTAGTTCCTATCATGGAAGTGTCGCACTTACATTCTTTTGAAGTGAATACGAGGTGCACATGACACTTCGCAATGAATATTATATCTTATCACGAAACATATAAATGAGATGCGATATTGCGATTTAAGTAGCATTAGTACTCTATTGCTACGATACGTAGACATCTGCAAACGCTATTTCCCAGCAAGCAGTAGTCGCATTTACTTTCTTTTCAATTGAAAACAAGGTGTACATGACACTTCGCATTGAATATTATATCTTATCATGAAACAAAGAAGTGAGATGCGATATCGCGTTTTAAGAAGCATTAGAACTATATTGCCCCGACGCGTAGACATCTGCATACGCTATTTCCTAGCATGGAAGTGTCGCACGTACGTTCTTTTGAAGTGAATACGAGGTATACATGACACTTCGCATTGAATATTATATCTTATCATGAAACATAGAAGTGAGATGCGATATCGCGTTTTAAGAAGCATTAGAACTATATTGCCCCGACGCGTAGACATCTGCATACGCTATTTCCTAGCATGGAAGTGTCGCACTTACGTTCTTTTGAAGTGAATACGAGGTATACATGACACTTTGCAATGAATATTACATCTTATAATGAAACATAGAATTGAGATTCGATATCGCGTTTCAAGTAGCATTAGAACTCTATTGCTACTATACGTAGACATCTGAATACGCCATTTCCTAGCAAGGATGTGTCGCATTTACATTCGTTTGGAGGGAATACGAGGTATACATGACACTTCGCAATGAATATTATATCTTATCATGAAACATAGAAGTGAGATGCGATATCGCGTTTTAAGAAGCATTAGAACTCTATTGCCTCGACGCGTAGACATCTGCAGTCGCTATTTCCTTGCATGGAAGTGTCGCATTTACATTCTTTTGAAATGAATACGAGGTGTACATGACACTTCGCAATGAATATTATATTTTATCGGGAAACATAGGAATGAGATGCGATATCGCGTTTTGAGAAGCATTAGAACTCTATTGCTACGATACGTAGACATCTGCAATCGCTATTTCCTAGCAACCAATAGTCGCATTTACATTCTTTTGAAGTGAATTCGAGGTTTACATGACACTTCGGAATGAATATTATAACTTATCACGAAACATAGAAATGAGATGCGATATCGCGATTTAAGTAGCATTAGAACTCTATTGCTACGATACGTAGACATCTGAATACGCCATTTCCTAGCGAGGAAGAGTCGCATTTACATTCGTTTGGAGGGAATGCGAGGTATACATGACACTTCGCAATGAATATTATATCTTATCATGAAACATAGAAGTGAGATGCGATATCGCGTTTTAAGAAGCATTAGAACTATATTGCCCCGACGCGTAGACATCTGCATACGCTATTTCCTAGCATGGAAGTATCGCATTTACATTCTTTTGAAGTGAATACGAGGTACACCTGACACTTCGCGATGAACATTATATCTTATCACGAAACATATTAATGAGATGCGATATCGCGATTTAAGTAGCATTAGAATTCTATTGCTACGATACGTAGACATCTGAATACGCCATTTCCTAGCAAGGAAGTGTCGCATTTACAGTCGTTTGGAGGGATTACGAGGTATACATGACACTTCGCAATGAATATTATATCTTATCATGTAACATAGAAGAGAGATGCGATTTCGCGTTTTAAGAATCATTAGAACTCTATGGCCTCGATGCGCAGACATCTGCAAACGCTATTTCCTAGCATGGAAGTGTCGCACTTACGTTCTTTTGAAGTGAAAACGAGGTGTACATGACACTTCGCAATGAATATTACATCTTATCATGAAACATAGAAGAGAGATGCGATATCGCGTTTTAAGAAGCATTAGAACTCTATGGCCTCGATGCGGAGACATCTGCAAACGCAATTTTCTAGCATGGAAGTATCGCCTTTACATTCTCTTGAAGTGAATACGAGGTGCACATGACACTTCGCAATGATTATTATATCTTATCACGAAACATAGAAATGAGATGCGATATCGCGATTTAAGTAACATTAAAACACCATTGCTACGATACGTAGACATCTGAATACGCCATTTCCTAGCAAGGAAGTGTCGCATTTACATTCGTTTGGAGGGATTACGAGGTATACATGACACTTCGCAATGAATATTATATCTTATCATGTAACATAGAAGAGAGATGCGATTTCGCGTTTTAAGAATCATTAGAACTCTATGGCCTCGATGCGCAGACATCTGCAAACGCTATTTCCTAGCATGGAAGTGTCGCACTTACGTTCTTTTGAAGTGAAAACGAGGTGTACATGACACTTCGCAATGAATATTATATCTTATCATGAAACATAGAAGAGAGATGCGATTTCGCGTTTTAAGAATCATTAGAACTCTATGGCCTCGATGCGCAGACATCTGCAAACGCTATTTCCTAGCATGGAAGTGTCGCACTTACGTTCTTTTGAAGTGAAAACGAGGTATACATGACACTTCGCAATGATTATTATATCTTATCACGAAACATAGAAATGAGATGCGATTTCGCGATTTAAGTAGCATTAAGACACCATTGCTACGATACGTAGACATCTGAATACGCCATTTCCTAGCAAGGAAGTGTCGCATTTACATTCTTTTGGAGTGAATACGAGGTATACATGACACTTCGCAATGAATATTATATCTTATCATGAAACATAGAAGAGAGATGCGATATCGCGTTGTAAGAAGCATTAGAACTCTATGGCCTCCATGCGGGGACATCTGGAAATGCCATTTCCTAGCATGGAAGTGTCGCACTTACATTCTTTTGAAGTGAATACGAGGTATACATGACACTTCGCAGTAAATATTATATCTTATCACGAAACATATAGATGAGATGCGATATCGCGATTTAAGTAGCATTAGAACTTTATTGCTACGATACGTAGACATCTGCAAACGCTATTTGCTAGCAAGCAATACTCGCATTTTCATTCTTTTGAAATGAATACGAGGCATACATATCACTTCCCAATGAATATTATACCTTATCATGAAACATAGAAGAGAGATGCGATATCGCGTTTTAAGAAGCATTAGAACTCTATGGCCTCGATGCGGAGACTTCTGCAAAAGCTATTTCCTAGCATGGAAGTGTCGCACTTACATTCTTTTGAAGTGAATACGTGGTATACATGACACTTCGCAATGAACATTATATCTTATCATGTAACATAGAAATGAGATGCGATATCGCGATTTAAGAAGCATTCGAACTCTATTGCTACGTTACGTAGGCATCTGCAAACGCTATTTCCTAGCAAGGAAGATTCTCACTTACATTCTTTTGAAGTGAATACAAGGTATACATGAGACTTCGGAATGAATATTATATCTCAACACGAAACATATAAATGAGATGCGATATCGCGATTTAAGTAGCATTAGAGCTCTATTGCTACGATACGTAGACATCTGAATAAGCTATTTCCTAGCAAGGAAGTGTTGCATTTACATTCGTTTGGAGAGATTACGCGGTATACATGACACTTCGCTATGAATATTATATCTTATCATGAAACCTAGAAGAGATATGCGATATCGCGTTTTAAGAAGCATTAGAACCCTATTGCCTCGATGCGGAGATATCTGCAAACGCTATTTCCATGCATGGAAGTGTCGCATTTACATTCTTTTGATGTGAATCCGAGGTATATATGACATTTCGCAATGAACATTATATCTTATCACGAAACATATAAATGAGATGCGATACCGCGATTTAAGTAGCATTAGAACCCTTTTGCTCCGATAGGTAGACATCTGAATACGCTATTTCCTAGCAAGGAAGTGTCGCATTTACATTCGTTTGAAGAGAATACGAGGAATAGATGACACTTTGCAATGAACATTATATCTTATCACGAAACATATAAATGGGATGCGATATCGCGTTTTAAGAAGCATTAGAACTGTATTGCCTCGACGCGTAGACATCTGCAAACGCTATTTCCAAGCATGGAAGTGTCGCACTTACATTCTTTTGAAGTGAATGCGAGGTATACATGACACTTCGCAATGAATATTATACCTTATCACGAAACATAGAAATGAGAGGCGATATTGCGATTTAAATAGCATTAGAACTCTATTGCTACGATACGTAGACATCTGAATAAGCTATTTCCTAGCAAGGAAGTGTTGCATTTACATTCGTTTGGAAAGAATATGAGGTATACATGACACTTCGCAATGAATATTATATCTTATCACGAAACATAGGAGTGAGATGCGATATCGCGATTTAAGTAGCATTAGAACTCTATTGCTACAATACGTAGACACCTGAATAAGCTATTTCCTAGCAAGGAAGTGTTGCATTTACATTCGTTTGGAGAGAATACGAGGTATACATGACACTTCGCAATGAATATTATATCTTATCATGAAACATTCAAATGAGATGCGATATCGCGATTTAAGAAGCATTCGAACACTATTGCTACGATACGTAGGCATCTGCAAACGCTATTTCCTAGCAAGGAAGATTCGCACTTACATTCTTTTGAAGTGAATACGAGGTATACATGAGACTTCGCAATGAATATTATATCTCATCACGAAACATATAAATGAGATGCGATATCGCGATTTAAATAGCATTAGAGCTCTATTGCTACGATACGTAGACATCTGCAAACGCATTTTCCCACCAAGCAATAGTCGCATTTACATTCTTTTGAATTGAATACGAGGTATACATGTCACTTCGCAATGAATATTATATCTTATCATGAAACATTGAAGAGAGATGCGATATCGCGTTGTAAGAAGCATTAGAACTCTATGGCCTCGATGCGGAGACATCTGCAAACGCTATTTCCTAGCATGGAAGTGTCGCACTTACATTCTTTTGAAGTGAATACGAGGTATACATGACACTTCGCAATGAATATTATACCTTATCACGAAATATATAGATGAGATGCGATATCGCGATTTAAGTAGCATTAGAACTTTATTGCTACCATACGGAGACATCTGCAAACGCTATTTCCAAGCAACCAATAGTCGCATTTACAATCTTTTGAAGTGAATACGAGGTATACATGACACTTCGCAATGAATATTATATCTTATCACGAAACACATATATGTGATGCGATATCGCGATTTAAGTAGCATTAGAACTCTATTGCTACGGTACATAGACATCTGCAAGCGCTATTTCCTAGCAAGCAATAGTCGCATTTACTTTCCTTTGAATTGAATACGAGCTCTACATAACACTTCGCAATGAATATTATATCTTATCACGAAACATAGAAATGAGATGCGATATTGCGATTTAAGTAGCATTAGAACTCTATTGCTACGATACGTAGACATCTGAAGAAGCTATTTCCTAGCAAGGAAGTGTTGCATTTACATTCGTTTGGAAAGAATATGAGGTATACATGACACTTCGCAATGAATATTATATCTTATCACGAAACATAGGAGTGAGATGCGATATCGCGATTTAAGTAGCATTAGAACTCTATTGCTACGATACGTAGACACCTGAATAAGCTATTTCCTAGCAAGGAAGTGTTGCATTTACATTCGTTTGGAGAGAATACGAGGTATACATGACACTTCGCAATGAATATTATATCTTATCATGAAACATTCAAATGAGATGCGATATCGCGATTTAAGAAGCATTCGAACACTATTGCTACGATACGTGGGCATCTGCAAACGCTATTTCCCAGCAAGCAATAGTCGCATTTACATTCTTTTGAATTGAATACGAGGTATACATGTCACTTCGCAATGAATATTATATCTTATCATGAAACATTGAAGAGAGATGCGATATCGCGTTGTAAGAAGCATTAGAACTCTATGGCCTCGATGCGGAGACATCTGCAAACGCTATTTCCTAGTATGGAAGTGTCGCACTTACATTCTTTTGAAGTGAATACGAGGTATACATGACACTTCGCAATGAATATTATACCTTATCACGAAATATATAGATGAGATGCGATATCGCGATTTAAGTAGCATTAGAACTTTATTGCTACGATACGGAGACATCTGCAAACGCAATTTCCTAGCAAGCAATAGTCGCATTTACAATCTTTTGAAGTGAATACGAGGTATACATGACACTTCGCAATGAACATTATATCTTATCATGTAACATAGAAATGAGATGCGATATCGCGATTTAAGAAGCATTCGAACTCTATTGCTACGTTACGTAGGCATCTGCAAACGCTATTTCCTAGCAAGGAAGATTCTCACTTACATTCTTTTGAAGTGAATACAAGGTATACATGAGACTTCGCAATGAATATTATATCTCATCACGAAACATATAAATGAGATGCGATATCGCGATTTAAATAGCATTAGAGCTCTATTGCTACGATACGTAGACATCTGCAAACGCATTTTCCCACCAAGCAATAGTCGCATTTACATTCTTTTGAATCGAATACGAGGTATACATGTCACTTCGCAATGAATATTATATCTTATCATGAAACATTGAAGAGAGATGCGATATCGCGTTGTAAGAAGCATTAGAACTCTATGGCCTCGATGCGGAGACATCTGCAAACGCTATTTCCTAGCATGGAAGTGTCGCACTTACATTCTTTTGAAGTGAATACGAGGTATACATGACACTTCGCAATGAATATTATACCTTATCACGAAATATATAGATGAGATGCGATATCGCGATTTAAGTAGCATTAGAACTTTATTGCTACCATACGGAGACATCTGCAAACGCTATTTCCAAGCAACCAATAGTCGCATTTACAATCTTTTGAAGTGAATACGAGGTATACATGACACTTCGCAATGAATATTATATCTTATCACGAAACACATATATGTGATGCGATATCGCGATTTAAGTAGCATTAGAACTCTATTGCTACGGTACATAGACATCTGCAAGCGCTATTTCCTAGCAAGCAATAGTCGCATTTACTTTCCTTTGAATTGAATACGAGCTCTACATAACACTTCGCAATGAATATTATATCTTATCACGAAACATAGAAATGAGATGCGATATTGCGATTTAAGTAGCATTAGAACTCTATTGCTACGATACGTAGACATCTGAAGAAGCTATTTCCTAGCAAGGAAGTGTTGCATTTACATTCGTTTGGAAAGAATATGAGGTATACATGACACTTCGCAATGAATATTATATCTTATCACGAAACATAGGAGTGAGATGCGATATCGCGATTTAAGTAGCATTAGAACTCTATTGCTACGATACGTAGACACCTGAATAAGCTATTTCCTAGCAAGGAAGTGTTGCATTTACATTCGTTTGGAGAGAATACGAGGTATACATGACACTTCGCAATGAATATTATATCTTATCATGAAACATTCAAATGAGATGCGATATCGCGATTTAAGAAGCATTCGAACACTATTGCTACGATACGTGGGCATCTGCAAACGCTATTTCCCAGCAAGCAATAGTCGCATTTACATTCTTTTGAATTGAATACGAGGTATACATGTCACTTCGCAATGAATATTATATCTTATCATGAAACATTGAAGAGAGATGCGATATCGCGTTGTAAGAAGCATTAGAACTCTATGGCCTCGATGCGGAGACATCTGCAAACGCTATTTCCTAGTATGGAAGTGTCGCACTTACATTCTTTTGAAGTGAATACGAGGTATACATGACACTTCGCAATGAATATTATACCTTATCACGAAATATATAGATGAGATGCGATATCGCGATTTAAGTAGCATTAGAACTTTATTGCTACGATACGGAGACATCTGCAAACGCAATTTCCTAGCAAGCAATAGTCGCATTTACAATCTTTTGAAGTGAATACGAGGTATACATGACACTTCGCAATGAACATTATATCTTATCATGTAACATAGAAATGAGATGCGATATCGCGATTTAAGAAGCATTCGAACTCTATTGCTACGTTACGTAGGCATCTGCAAACGCTATTTCCTAGCAAGGAAGATTCTCACTTACATTCTTTTGAAGTGAATACAAGGTATACATGAGACTTCGGAATGAATATTATATCTCAACACGAAACATATAAATGAGATGCGATATCGCGATTTAAGTAGCATTAGAGCTCTATTGCTACGATACGTAGACATCTGCAAAAACTATTTCCCAGCAAGCAATAGTCGCATTTACATTCTTTTGAATTGAATACGAGGTATACATGACACTTCGCAATGAATATTATATCTTATCATGAAACATCGAAGAGAGATGCGACATCGCGTTGTAAGATGCACTAGAACTCTATATCCTCGATGCGGAGACATCTGCAAACGCTATATCCCAGCATGGAAGTGTCGCACTTACATTCTTTTGAAGTGAATACGAAATATACATGACACTTCGCAATGAATATTATACCTTATCACGAAATATATAGATGAGATGCGATATCGCGATTTAAGTAACATTAAAACTTTATTGCTACGATACGATGACATCTGCAGCCGCCATTTCCTAGCATGGCAGTGTCGCATTTACATTCTTTTGATGTGAATCCGAGGTATATATGACATTTCGCAATGAACATTATATCTTATCACGAAACATATAAATGAGATGCGATACCGCGATTTAAGTAGCATTAGAACCCTTTTGCTCCGATAGGTAGACATCTGAATACGCTATTTCCTAGCAAGGAAGTGTCGCATTTACATTCGTTTGAAGAGAATACGAGGAATAGATGACACTTTGCAATGAACATTATATCTTATCACGAAACATATAAATGGGATGCGATATCGCGTTTTAAGAAGCATTAGAACTGTATTGCCTCGACGCGTAGACATCTGCAAACGCTATTTCCAAGCATGGAAGTGTCGCACTTACATTCTTTTGAAGTGAATGCGAGGTATACATGACACTTCGCAATGAATGTTATATCTTATCATGAAACATAGAAATGAGATGCGATATCGCGTTTTGAGAAGCTTCAGAACTCTATTGCTACGATACGTAGACATCTGCAAACGCTACTTCCTTGCTAGGAAGTGTCGCATTTACATTCTTTTGAAGTGAGTACGTGGTATACATGACACATCGAAATGAATATTATATCTTATCATGAAACATAGAAATGATATGCGATATCGCGATATAAGAAGCATTAGAAATCTATTGCTTCGATACGTAAATATCTGCAAGCGCTGCTTCCTTGCTAGGAAGTGACGCATTTACATTCTTTTGAAGTCAATACGAGGTATACATAACACTTCGCAATGAATATTATATCTTATCATGAAACATAGAAAGGAGATGCGATATCTCGTTTTGGGAAGTATTAGAACTGTACTGCTACGATACGTAGACATCTGAAAACTCTATTTTCTAGCAAGGAAGTGTTGCATTCACATTCATTTGAAGTGTATGCGAGGTATACATGCCACTCCGCAATGGATATTATATCTTATCATGAAGCACAGGAATGAGATGCGCTATCTCGTTTAAGAAGCATTAGAACTCCATTGCTTCGATACGTAGATATCTGCAAACGCTATTTCCTAGCATGGAAGTGTCGCATTTACATTCATTTGAAGTGAATACGAGGTATACATGACACTCCACAATGAATATTATATCTTATCACGGAACATAGAAATGAAATGAGGCATCTCGTTTTAAGAAGCATTAGAACTCTATTGCTACGATACGTAGACAACTGCAAACGCTATTTCCTAGCATGGAAGTGTCGCAATTACATTCTTTCGATGTGAATACGAGATAAACATGACACTTCGCAATGAATATTATATCTTCTCATGAAACATAGCAGTGATATGCGATATCGCGTTTTAAGAAGCATTAGAACTCTATTGCTACGATACGTAGACATCTGCAAACGCTATTTCCTAGCATGGAAGTGTCGCATTTATATTCGTTTGAAGTGAATACGAGATATACATGACACTTCGCAATGAATATTATATCTTATCATGAAACATAGAAGTGTGATGCGATATCGCATTTTAAGAAGTATTAGAACCCTATTGCTACGATACGTAGACATCTGCAAACGCTACTTCCTAGCATGGAAGTGTCGCATTTACATTCTTTTGAAGTGAATACGAGGTATACATGACACTTCGCAATGAATATTATATCTTATCATGAAACATAGATGTGAGATGCGATATCGCGTTTTAAGAAGTATTAGAACTATATTGCTAGGATACGTAGACATCTGCAAACAATATTTCCTAGCAAGGAAGTGTCGCATTTACATTCATTTGAAGTGAATACGAGGTATACATAATACTCTACAATGAATATTATATCTTACCAAGAAACATAGAAATGAAATGCGACATCTCGTTTTATAAAGCATTAGAATTCTATTGCTGCGATACGTAGACATCTGCAAACGCTATTTCCTAGCATGTAAGTGTCGCATTTACATTCTTTTGAAGTGAATACGAGGTATACATGACACATCGCTATGATTATTATATCTTATCATGAAACATAGGTGTGAGATGCGATATCGCGTTTTAAGAAGCATTAGAACTCTATTGCCTCGACGCGTAGACATCTGCAGACGCTATTTCCTAGCATGGAAGTGTCGCATTTACATTCTTTTGAAGTGAATACGAGGCATACATGACACTTCGCAATGAATATTATATCTTATCATGAAACATAGAAGTGAGATGCGATATCGCGATTTAAGAAGCAGTAGAACTCTATTGCTACGATACGTAGACATCTGCAAATGCTATTTCCTAGCATGAAAGTGTCGCATTTACATTCTTTTGAAGTGAATACGAGGTATACATGGCAGTTCGAAATGAATATTATATCTTATCATGAAACATAGATGTGAGATGCGATATCGCGTTTTAAGAAGTATTAGAACTATATTGCTAGGATACGTAGACATCTGCAAACAATATTTCCTAGCAAGGAAGTGTCGCATTTACATTCATTTGAAGTGAATACGAGGTATACATAATACTCTACAATGAATATTATATCTTACCAAGAAACATAGAAATGAAATGCGACATCTCGTTTTATAAAGCATTAGAATTCTATTGCTGCGATACGTAGACATCTGCAAACGCTATTTCCTAGCATGTAAGTGTCGCATTTACATTCTTTTGAAGTGAATACGAGGTATACATGACACTTCGCAATGATTATTATATCTTATCGTGAAACATAGAAGTGAGATGCGATATCGCGTTTTAAGAAGCATTAGAACACTATTGCTACGATACGTAGACATCTGCAAACGCTATTTCCTAGCATGGATGTGTCGCATTTACATTCTTTTGTAGTGAATACGAGGTATACATAACACTCTACAATGAATATTATATCTTATCATGAAACACAGCAGTGAGATGCGATATCGCGTTTTAAGAAGCATTAGAACTCTACTGCTACGGTACGCAAACATCTGCAAACGCTATTACCTAGCATGGAAATGCCGCATTTACATTCTTTTGAAGATAATACGAGGTATACATAACCGTACGCAATGAATATTATATCTTATCTCGAAACATAGAAGTGAGATGCGATATCGCGATTTAAGGAGCACTGGAACTCTACTGCTACGATGCGTAGACATCTGCAAATGTTATTTCCTAGCAAGGAAGTGTCGCATTTACATTCTTTTGAAGTGAATACGAGGTATATATAACACTCCACAATGAATATTATATCTTATCACGAAACATAGAAATGAAATGCGACATCTCAT
Organism: Xylocopa sonorina; assembly: GCF_050948175.1. Classification (NCBI taxonomy): domain Eukaryota; kingdom Metazoa; phylum Arthropoda; class Insecta; order Hymenoptera; family Apidae; genus Xylocopa; species Xylocopa sonorina. The sequence continues at coordinate 650,113 of NW_027490196.1, forward strand.
TTTATGAAGCATTAGAACTCTATTGCTATGATACGTAGACATCTGCAAATGTTATTTCCTAGCAAGGATGTGTCGCACTTACATTCTTTTGAAGTGAACTCGTGGTATTCATAACACTCCACAATGAATATTATATCTTATCATGAAACATAGAAATGAGATGCGACATCTCGTTTTAAGAAGTATTAGAACTCTATTCTTTCGATACGTGGTCATTTGGAAACGCTATTTCCTAGCAAGGAAGTGTCGCATTTACATTCTTTTGAAGCGAATACGAGGTATACATGACACTTCGCAATGAATATTATATCTTATCGTGAAACATAGAAGTAAGATGCGATATCGCGTTCTAAGAAGCATTAGTACTCTATTGCTACGATACGTAGACATCTGCAAACGCTATTTCCTAGCATGGAAGGGTCGCATTTACATTCTTATGAAGTGAATACGAGGTATACATAACACTCCATAATGAATATTATATCTTATAATGAAAAATAGCAGTGAGATGCGACATCTCCTTTAAGAAGCATTAGAACTCTATTGCTACGATACGTAGACATCTGCAAATGCTATTTCCTAGCAAGGATGTGTCGCATTTACATTCCTTTGAGGTGAATACGAGGTATACATAACACTCCACAATACATATTATATCTTATCACGAAACATAGAAATGAGGAGCGATTTCGCGTCTTAAGAAGCATTAGAACTCTGTTGCTCCGATACGTACACATCTGGAAACGTAATTTCCTAGAAAGGAAGTGTCGCATTTACATTCTCTTGAGAGGAATACGATGTATACATGACACTTCGCAATGAATATTATATCTTATGATGAAACATAGAAATGAGATGCGATATGGCGATTCAAGAAGCATTAGAACTCTGTTTCTTCGATACGTAGATATCTGCAAACCTTATTTCCTAGCAAGGAAGTGTCGCATTTACATTCTTTTGAAGTGAATTCGAGGTGTCACGTCCGGCGAAACTATTTTCCGATGCTCCGGAGTCTTTACGACACGAGCCTATTTTGCGGTAATTCGGTCCGCGGGAACGCGTTAAGACCGGGTCCGACAATTTCGGCTGACGCGACACTAGCGAAAACACTCGCGATAATAAGGGAATGACCCTACCTTTCGATGACTTCTCTCTCGATTTGTAGGTAGAAACGGCGTGGAGGATCGTTCGCTGGGATCGTAGCGGATTTCGTTCTGTTGGCTGCTACAGAAATCTCGATCAGTCGCCAGCGAAGGCGAGGACGGCGGTCGGAATTCAGCGATGATGCTGAATGTGGCAGAATCGTCGTTATGCGTCGTGGTGTCTGGATTGGAGGCGTCGACGGTCGCTTCGAAAAGCGGCGTCTGGACTGGTGCGAAGGCAGGTCGCTGTTATACGACGACTCTCGGAACACCCTCCAAATATTCACGCACAAGTGATCGTATGAAATTCTTCCTACTCGCACGTCGCGTTCTTCTCAAACCGGAAGCACGATTCATTCACCAGGTTTTTCTGTACTTTCAACTAAGATCTGAAGGATAAGTGGCGGTCTCAACGTCACAAAGCCGATTTCTATACACCATCAATTTGATGAAGTGCAACCCCAGTTGTATGGATGAACCCGTGGAAGAATTCGTAGTTAAATGTAATGTTAAAAGTAGAACTAGTATTGTTAACACATGATAAAATTAATGGATGTGGAAATAGTACACTTGGTAAAAGAACTTGTACTTGGATATAGTGAAAGTAAAAATAAAATATATTCCAGGTTTAAAGTATACATGAACTGGACCTCCTCGGTTCGCGGGGCACTACGGTCGCGGAGGCTCGCGGTAGGCAGATCGCGGTCCCGCGAGTGGGGGACTCGCGTCTCGAGGCGGAGAGCGCGCGGTCCAGCGAGTGGGGACTCGCGGCTCGTGGTGGGGCTAACGGCGCATGCCGCTGGCCGGACGCATCTTACTTAGTGTAACTTAGATCTAGGAATTCTTATATATGCGTCATGATATGGTATGTATGTCCTAGCTTAGAAGTAATATATAGGTTCTAGCAGATCCTGTTCCCGGAATTGGAAAAGACCCCATTCAGGTGATGGGCTGCGGCTATGTCTTCCTGCAGGACGGAATCCTCGGTGCGAGGGAGATAGGGCTGCCCGTCCTTGGTGCGGGCGAGACAGGTATACTCGGTGGTGCGAATGAGACACTGGTGCCCGGTACGAGCGAAACAGGTATACTCGGCGGTGCGAGTGAGGCAGCGGAACTCGGTGTGAGTGAGCGCGTGCAGGTATGCGCGCGCGAAATCTTCCAGTTGCTGCTTCTGCAGGCGAGTTTGGCTGGTTGCATGCGTCCAGGGGTTGATGCTGGGGGGTGCGAGGTGGTTCCTTTCTAGGAAATTACGTTCCCAGATATCTCTGTATCGAAGCTATAGAGTACTAATGCCCCTTAAAACGCCATATCGCATCTCATTTCTATGTTTCGTGATAAGACATAATATTCATTGTTGACTGTTATCTATACCTCGCATTCACTTCAAATGAATGTAAATGCGACACTTCCTTGCTAGGAAATAGCGTCTGTAGATGTATCGTCTATGTATCGTAGAAATAGAGTTCTAAAGCTTCTTAAAACTCGATATCGCATCTCATTTCTATGCTTCATGATAAGATAGAATATTCATTGCGAAGTATCATGTATACCTCGTATTCACTTGAAAGAATGTAAATGCGACTCTCCCTTGCTAGGAAGTAGCATTTGTAGATGTCTACGTATCGAAGCTATAGAGTTCTAATGCTTCTTAAAACGCGATATCGCATCTTATTTCTATGTCTCATGATAAGATATAATATTCAATGGGAAGTATCATGTATACATCGCGTACACTTCAAATGAATGTAAATGCGACATTTCCTTGCTAGGAAATACGGTTTGCAGATGTCTACGTACCGTAGCGATAGTGTTCTAATGCTTCTCAAAGCGCGATATCGCATCTCATTTCCATGTTTCATGAAAGGATATAATTTTCATTGTGCAGTGTTATGTAAACCTCGTATTCACTTAAAAAGAATGTAAATGCGACACTTCCTTGTTAGGTAGTTGCGTATGAAGTAGTCTACGTATCGTAGAAATAGAGTTCTAATGCTTCTCAAAATGCGATATCGCATCTCATTTCTATGTCTCATGATGAGATATAATATTCATTGCGGAGTGGCATGTATACCTCGCATACACTTCAAATGAATGTTAATGCGACACATCCGTGCTAGGAAATATTGTTTGCAGATGTCTACGTATCCTAGCAATATAGTTCTAATACTTCTTAAAACGCGATATCGCACCTCACATCTATGTTTCATGATAAGATATAATATTCATTGCGAACTGCCATGTATACCTCGTATTCACTTCAAAAGAATGTAAATGTGACACTTTCATGCTAGGAAATAGCATTTGCAGATGTCTACGTATCGTAGCAATAGAGTTCTACTGCTTCTTAAATCGCGATATCGCATCTCACTTCTATGTTTCATGATAAGATATAATATTCATTGCGAAGTGTCATGTATGCCTCGTATTCACTTCAAAAGAATGTAAATGCGACACTTCCATGCTAGGAAATAGCGTCTGCAGATGTCTACGCGTCGAGGCAATAGAGTTCTAATGCTTCTTAAAACGCGATATCGCATCTCACACCTATGTTTCATGATAAGATATAATAATCATAGCGATGTGTCATGTATACCTCGTATTCACTCCAAAAGAAAGTAGATGCGACCCTTCCATTCTAGGGAATACCCTTTGCAGATGTCTACGTATCGAAGCAATGAATTTCTAATGCTTCTTAAAACACGGTAGCGCATCTCATTTCTATGTCTCATGATGAGGTATAATATTCATTGCGAAGTGTTACGTATTCCTCGTCTACACCTCAAATGAATGTAAATGCGACACTTCCCTGCTAGGAAATAGCGCTTGCAGATGTTTACGTATCGAAGCAATAGAGTTCTAATGCTTCTTATATCGCGATATCGCATCTTATTTATATGTTTCATGATAAGATATAGTATTCATTGCGAAGTGTCACGTATACCTCGGATGCACATCAAATGAATTTAAATGCGACGCTACCTTGCTAGGAAATAGCGTTTGCAGATGTCGACGTATCGTAGCAATACAGTTCTAATGCTTCCCAGAACGAGATATCGCATCTCTTTTCTATGTCCCAAGATAAGATGTAATATTCAATGCGAAGTGTTATGTATTCCTCGTCTACACTTCAAATGAATGCAAATGCGACACTTCCTTGCTAGGAAGTAGCGTTTGCAGAGGTCTACGTATCGTAGCAATAGAGTTCTGATGCTTCTCAAAACGCGATATCGCATCTCATTTCTATGTCTCATGATAAGATATAATATTCATTGTAGAGTGGCATGTATACCTCGTCTACACTTGCAATGAATGTAAATGCGACACTTCCTTGCTAGGAAGTAGCGTTTGCAGATGTCTACGTATCGAAGCAATAGGGATTTAATGCTTCTCAAATCGCGATATCGCTTCTCATATCTATGATTCATGATAATATATAATATTCACTGCGAAGTGTCATGTATACCTCGCATACACTTCAAATGAATGTGAATGAGACAGTTCCTTGCCAGGGAATAGCGTTTGCAGATGTCTACGTATCGTAGCATTAGAGTTCTAATGCTTCTCAAAAGGCGATATCGCTACTCATTACTATGTTTCATGATAATATATAATATTCATTGTGGAGCGTCATGTATACCTCGTATTTCAAAAGAATGTAAATGCGACACTTCCTTGCTAGGAAGTAGCGTTTGCAGATGTCTACGTATCGAAGCAATAGGGATCTAATGCTTCTTAAATCGCGATATCGCGTCACATATCTATGTTTCATGATAATACATAATATTCATTGCGAAGTGTCATATATACCTCGTATTCCTTTCAAAGGAATGTAAATGCGACACGTCCTTGTTAGGGATAGCGTTTGCAGATGTCTACGTATCGAACCAATGGAATTCTAATGCTTCTTAAATCGCCATATTACATCTCATTTCTATGTTTCATGATAAGATATAATTTTCATTGTGGAGTGTTATGTATGCCTCGCATGCACTTCAACTGAATGTACATGCGACACTTCCTTGCTAGGAAATAGCGTTTGCAGATGTCTTCGTATCGTAGCATTAGAGTTCTAATGCTTCTCAAAACGCGATATCGCTACTCATTACCATGTTTCATGATAATATATAATATTCATTGTGGAGTGTTATGTATACCTCGTATTCACTTCAAAAGAATGTAAATGCGACACTTCCTTGCTGGGAAATAGCGTTTGCAGATGTCTACGTATGGAAGCAATAGAATTCTAATGCTTCTTAAATCGTCATATCGCATCTCATTTCTATGTTTCATGATAAGATATAATATTCATTGCGAAGTGTCATGTATGCCTCGTATTCCTTTCAAAGGAATGTAAATGCGACACTTCCTTGTTAGGGGTAGCGTTTGCAGATGTCTACGTATCGAAGCAATAGAGTTCTAATGGTTCTTAAATCGCCATATTACTTCTCATTCCTATGTTTCATGACGAGATATAATTTTCATTGTGGAGTGTTATTTATACCTCGCATACACTTCAACTGAATGTACATGCGACACTTCCTTGCTAGGAAATAGCGTTTGCAGATGTCTACGTATGGAAGTAATAGAATTCTAATGCTTCTTAAATCGTCACATTGCATCTCATTTCTATGTTTCATGATAAGATATAATATTCATTGCGAAGTGTCATGTATGCCTCGTATTCCTTTCAGAAGAATGTAAATGCGACACTTCCTTGTTAGGGATAGCGTTTGCAGATGTCTACGTATCGAAGCAATAGAGTTCTAATGCTTCTTAAATCGTCATATCGCATCTCATTTCTATGTATCATGATAAGATATAATATTCATTGCGAAGTGCCATGTATACCTCGCATACACTTCAATTGAATGTACATGCGACACTTCCTTGCTAGGAAATAGCGTTTGCCGATGTCTACGTATCGAAGCATTAGAGTTCTGGTGCATGCTAAATCGCGATATCGCTTCTCATTTCTATGTTTCATGATAATATGTAATATTCATTGCGAAGTGCCATGAATACCTCGCATACACTTCAAATGAATGTGAATGCGACAGTTCCTTGCCAGGAAATAGCGTTTGCAGATATCTACGTATCGAAGCAATAGAGTTGTAATGCTTCTTAAATCGCCATATTACATCTCATTTCTATGTTTCATGATAAGATATAATTTTCATTGTGGAGTGTTATGTATACCTCGTATTCACTTCAAAAGAATGTAAATGCGACACTTCCTTGCCAGGAAATAGCGTTTGCAGATGTCTACGTGTCGTGTCATTAGAGTTCTAATACTTCTCAAAACGCGATATCGCTTCTCATTTCTATGTTTCATGATAATATATAGTATTAATTGCGAAGTGTCATGTATTACTTACTTGCTAGGAAATAGCATTTGCAGATGTCTACGTATCGAAGCAATAGTGTTCTAATGCTTCTTAAATCGAGATATCGCATCTCATTTCTATGTTTCATGGTACGATATAATATTCATTGTGCAGTGTTATGTATACCACGTATTCACTTCAAAAGAATGTAAATGCGACACTTCCCTGCTAGGAAGTAGCGCTTGCAGATGTCTACGTATCGAAGCAATAGTGTTATAATGCTTCTTAAATCGCGATATCGCATCTCTTTCTATGTTTCAATGATATGATATAATACTCATTGTGCAGTGTTATGTATACCTCGTATTCAATTCAAAAGAATGTAAACGCGACACTTCGTTTCCAGGAAATAGCGTTTTGCAGATGTCTACGAATCGAAGCAATAGATTGCTAAAGCAGGCTAATTCGCGATGTCGCATCTCATATCTATGTTTCATGATAAGATATAAATATTCATTGGCGAAGTGTCATGTATACCTCGTATTCACTTCAAAAGAATGTAAATGCGACGTTTCCATCATTGGGAATATCGTTTGCAGAATGCCTACTTATCGTAGCAAAAGAGTCCTAATGCTTCTTAAATCGAGATGTCGCATTTCATTTCTATGTTTCGTGATAAGATATATTATTCATTGCGAAATGTCATGTATACCTCGTATTCGCACCAAACGAATGTAAATGCGACACTTCCTTGCTAGGAAATAGCGTATTCAGATGTCTACGTATCGTAGCAATAGAGTTCTTAATGCTACTTAAGTCGCCATATCGCATCTCGTTTCTATGTTTCATGATAAGATATATTATTCATTGTGCAGTGTTATGTATATCTCGTCTATACTTCAAATGAATGTAAATGCAACACTTCCGTTGCAAGGTAGTAGCGTTTGCAGATGTCTACGTATCGAAGCAATAGATTTCTAAAGCAGGCTAATTCGCGATATCACATCTCATTTCTATGTTTCATGATAATGTAATAATATTCACTGCGCAGTGTCATGTATACCTCGCATACACTTCAAAAGAATGTAAATGCGACTCTTCCTTGCTAGGAAATAGCGTTTTGCAGATGGTCTACGTATCGAAGCAATAGATTGCTAAAGCAGGCTAATTCGCGATATCGCATCTCATATCTATGTTTCATGATAAGATATAATATTCATTGCGAAGTGTCATGTAAATTCTCGTATTCACTTCAAAAGAATGTAAATGCGACACTTCCATGCTAGGAAATAGCGTTTGCAGATGTTCTACGTATCGTAGCAATAGAGTTCTAATGCTACTTAAAACGAGATGTCGCATTTCATTTCTATGTTTCGTAATAAGATATAATATTCATTGCGAAGTGTCATGTATACCCTCGTATTAACTTCTAAAGAACGTAAATGCGACACTTCCTTGCTAGGAAATAACATTTGCAGATGTCTACGCATCGCAGGAATAGAGTTCTAATGCTTCTTAAATCGCGATATCGCATCTCATTTCTATGGTTTCATTATAAGTTATAATATTTATTGCGAAGTGTTATGTATACTTCGTATACACTTCAAATTGGATGTAAATGCCACACACCCTTGCTAGGAAATGCGTCTCGAGATGTCTACGTATGGAGGAAATAGAGTTCTAATTCTTCTTAAAACGCGATATGGCTTCTCATTTCTAGTTCCATGATATGATGTAATATTCACTGAGAAGTATTATGTTTACCCTCGTCTACACTTCAGAAGGATGTAAATGACTTATTTCCTTGCTAGGAAAATGCGTTTCCAGATATCTACGTATCGAAGCATTAGAGTTCTAGTGCTTCTAAAACGCAATATCGCATCTCATTTCTGGGTTTCAAGATAAGTTATAATATTCATTGCGAAGTATTATGTATACCTGGGACTACACTTCCAAAGATACTACCCAGGTAAATTTGCGGCGTGTTGCGTAGTTTCCCGTAGCCCTTGTTAGTTAAACCCACGTCGAGACCATAATAGACATGCCGTGACTTCAGTATCTCGCGACCTGAGTGTGTGTTACTTGGCTAGGCGTAGTCGAGAGGAGGAGCATTTCGAAGTTTTCAAGGGTTGTTCCGCCCAGGGTTCCCGGGGTCGTGTAGTCTATCCCCTTTGCTACTTTCTGAGCAGCTGGCGCCCAAGAAAAGTTGTACTGTGAGCGGATACCTTGGAACGATAGATCGCTTTAGATTAAAGTACGTTTTACACCTTAAAGCATTTAGATAATTAACCTCTTCGAGCTTCCCTGACTTACTATATATAGGTTTCCGTCACAACTAATAGGAACCATCACTTTACATAGATATATAGAACACACATAGTTTTTAAACGTAGAACTGAGAATTTGAGAACTTACGTTGAAACGTTAGTAGTGAGAAATTCCATCGGATTTCATAGAAATTCAGAACTTACTTGCTATGAGACATAGGCAGATAAGGCCATCGCGTTGCTTAAAACTTTAGAACTTGCTTACTTCAACAAAGATTTCTATTGGCTTCGTCCGTTCTTTTAGAAGAATTTTTGATAAACCACATACTTTTCATGCTTCTGATATCTTTGAAAGTTCGCGAGATGTAATCGTTCAAGTTTTAAAATGATTACTTAGTGTGGATTATTATTTAGTAACTCGCTCATAAAGGAGTCTGCATAGGATTTAATCCATAAGTTTTTAAGCCTGGAATTTGTGCAGTTATTTGTTATTCACTTATTGCTCAAAGCGACAAAGAATCTGACCACTTCAAAATGGTTGACTTTCATCAATTTTCTTAAAAATTGAAATACTCCCCAACTGCTTGCATTAAAGACTGTAATTAAAGCTTTCGAAACATTTTACCTCTTATAGATGAATTCTGGAATTGAAATTGGAATGTTTGACTTTTCTAGCTCCTGTTTAGACATCTTTCTATTGGAATGTTCAAGTATTTTTCATATTCGTAATTATTAAAAATGTTTTACTTGATTCTTTTATTTAATATTTAGAATTTTCTGAGAAATATTCTTTATCGTAATGAACTATATAATTGCAATTATAATTCTTTATGAAGTAATAATAACAGAAAGGTATGTATCCATTCTTGTAGTTTTGTAAAGAGTATTTAATCTTACTATCTAAAATGAAAACATTGAGATCTGTTTACAATCTAATGGAATTTAATTACCTTTTGATTCAAATTCACAATGATAATCTTCCATAGTTCAACAATTTTGTGAGCTGTCCTCAGGAATCCGCAGCTCTGTACTTATAAAATGAACGACACAAAGAACAGCCTAACCAAACGTATTCGAACCGATTTTTTCAATACTAATCTTATCATGTTTAAACTTATGCTGCAAACTATTGAAATGCCCTTCGAAAAGTGTTTATTCACAGTGAAAGTAAACGGTAAAGTATTACGCCTTCCACCACTGTTTACAATACGTATGTTTTCATTTACTATCAAAACCGTGAGTATTATCGCCTTTCTTTACTCTTTGTAACCTTCAATGCCTTCATGTTACAGATCGTTAAACTTGCCTTTAAAATGCCTTCTATCGTATTACGGAAGAAATGGACATACCAATTCATTTTAAAAAATGAAGGTAATCTTCATATGTCCAACATAACTCCACTTACAAAAAAACTATTTTCATCAACGGATGGCCCCTTTGTACTGTGCAATTTTATATTTAGCAAAAACTTCTATGAAACTTATAGTTTTCGTGGATATCTGAGGGTGCTAATTATTACTGCCCCACCCTGTATATTGCTATGGATGTGTCCAACAAGGCAACGATGAACAGAGTTAAATTTAATATTATGATGTTTATTATTTTACTTATAGTATATTTGTTTTTCTGGAATTTTGCCAAAAAACAATGTTCACGATGTCGACAGATGAATACATTTGCCTTAGAATTACAAGAGCCAACAATTTCGAAAGTAGAATATTACTTTACTTCGCTAACCGAATCATTGCAAACGTTAAGTAAAGTGCGTGCCTTTCAAAACAGTCAGATGCAAATTACGATGCAACGTTTCCAAGAAATGGTACGTGCCACTGTTTTTTAATTTCCGTTTATTTAATCAAAGGAAATTTAATTGAAATATCCGCAAAATTTGAGGACAAAAAGTTATTGTAATTTTACGCAACATATATGATGGTGATAAAGGATAAGTATACGGAACTGAAAATGGAAAGTAGCGAGCAGAAAAAGAAACTGATGGAGCTACAAAGTAGATTGATACATCCGTCAAATGATGATTCTAGGTTAATAAAATCTGTTAATTAAAGAACTATTGCAAAAATCAGGTATAATCAATATTACTTCTGCTCAAAGGCTATAATAGAATTGGACCGAAATGGGTACAAAACAGGCAATTATATCTATACGTTCTATTCTATGCAAAGGCAAATATTTCAAAGAGAAAAGATGTGTTACTTACAAATTGCTTATGTTCCTAGATATCTCACTAATTCAGGCTTCTTGTCTTGTAGAACTTATCATTCGTGTAACATGTAAAGGGGTCGAAGAATAATAAAAGATTTTTATATTTCATAGCCTCACTTGATACGTCGATTGGATCACGTAAAATATCGGACATTAATTGCATCTACATCTTCAGACCTTAAATATATAATTGCAACAACATATTTAATAGCGATTTAATAACATTTTTCTAATTGTTTATATCTATGTCTAATAAATATATATTAATCGAATAAGTTGCTTTACCTAAGAATAAAAGTATCTGAGGCTTACAAATCGGAGCATTACACAACAAACGTGCATCGCATATATAGTATTACATGTAACAGAAGATGAAGACCAAAAAGATCGTACATAAGTTGAATCCACAATGCGGTCATAGAGATACAGAAACGGCAAAAATTCCAAACAATAATTTAAAAAATTCAAAAAGGGGGGAGTGAAAATCCATCTCCTTGACGATGATAAGGAACAAGTCTGCCTCATGCACTACAATATCCCAAACAGCCAGCGATTGGCACGCCAATGACAACGGATGGAACGAATTCCGTGACAGAACTGTGCTAACAAAGTGCTCCTACTCAGCTTTCGAAATGGCATACTGTTAGTACTGGGGCGGCATTCGTATCACGGCACTATTAAAGCACCGAGATATAGCACACGGGCTACACGGCCGTGACAATGACACTATCAGCTCACCATAGCTACACGCGTGGTTGTGGCGTAGGCTGACATTTACTAATGGGGAAGCTGTTTCCATAAAAATTATAAGCAAATATGAAAAATGACTAAACTGTGCAATTTATTTATTTTGATTCCAAAATAGATACACCGGCACAAAACAAAGATATAAGAACTCGATTTTATTATTTTCTATAAACTAGCTCTATAGGGCGATTTTCCCCATAAAGTCGATAATTATTTTGTCATAAAAATATATACACTTATTTTATATATATTTTCTTCAATTTATTGTTACAAATTCATGCAATTGAGGGTTACATTAAATACGATGACAGCATGTTATTTCAAAAATTACACAAGGCGAAGTTAGGGACGCAACACCATGAATTTTCATTTTATAAGTAATATTTTTTTATAAATAATATTTTTAGTCTATGATGGATTGAAAGAAATATATACGACTCGCTCAATAACTATAAATATATGAAAACGACCATCAAAATATCTATCAATACTCATATGCTGAACATCTACTGACATCTAACGGTTCTAATTTGTATGAAAGCACAGGTTCTCCAATGCCAAATGTGATCCTGCGTCATTGCTGAGGAGATTCATGAATGGAGCGATCATACGCGTGTCACCATGGTGCTGGTTCTGCGCGATTCGCTTGTCTAGAACGTGCTGGTAACACGTTCTGGCATTTTAGTCAACGAATCCGGTCACAGATGACTACGAATCAGTTGACACTCCTCGGAAGTGGCAATATAGTGCCGGCATGGTGTCGCTACCATCTTGCCGTTTGTTATCTGGGATGCTTTTTAGTGCATTATTCGGAATTGAATTTGAACACATAGCTACTTAATCGCTAATTTGTATGTACTGTGACGTGGTGAAGTCACAAGGCTCGCTCACCCCCCACCCCCCTGCTTCGGTTAGACTAGCTCACAGATCACCACCCATGCGAGAAGAGCGACACGGACCATCGCGATTGCTGTATTTGCGAGGAGCGTGAAATACACGATGGTAGAACCTCCCCCCCCCCCCCCCCCCCCCCCCCCCCCAACCGTTCGTTTCTCTCTCTCCGTTCTACGGATTAGACTGGCGAGCTGATGGAAGAAGCGACACATAAGACGCCTCTTCGGCGGATAATAAGACCGCAGGTTCGCGGTAGGGCTGTGCGCCGAGGTAGCGTGACGGGCTCGACGGTGGAGGAGTCGGGAAGTGAACAAGAAGAGACCCTGAAGCCCGAAGGATAGGATCCAGAGCTCTGCAAAAATAAGACCGCTGCCATAGTCCATGGAGACAAACAGGATGGATCCCGGGTGTGAGACGGACCTCTACCCATCCCCATTAGAACTCTATTGCTTCGATACGTAGACATCTTGAAACGCTATTCCCTAGCAAGGAAGTGTTGCATTTACATTCTTTTGAAGTGTAGACGAGGATACATAACACTCCACAAAGAATATTATATCTTGTCACGAAACATAGAAATGAAATGCGTCATCTCGTTTTAAGAAGCATTAGAACACTATTGCTACGATACGTAGACATCTGCAAACGCTATTTCCGAGCATGGAAGTGTCGCATTTACATTCTTTTGAAGTGAATACGAGGTATACATGACACATCGGAATGAATATTATATCTTATCATGAAACATAGGAATGAGTTGCGATATCGCGTTTTGAGAAGCATTAGAATACCATTGCTTCGATACGTAGACATCTGCAAACAATATTTCCTAGCAAGGAAGTGTTGCATTTACATTCTTTTGAAGTGAATACGAGGTATACATAACACTCCACAATGAATGTTATATCTTGTCACGAAACGTAGAAATGAAATGCGACATCTCGTTTTAAGAAGCATTAGAACTCTATTGCTACGATACGTAGACATCTGCAAACGCTATTTCCGAGCATGGAAGTGTCGCATTTACATTCTTTTGAAGCGCATACGAGGTATACATGACACTTCGCAATGAATATTATATCTTATCACGCAATATAGAAATGAAATGCGACATCTCGTTTTAAGAAGCATTAGAACGCTATTGCTACGATACGTAGACATCTGCAAAGGCTATTTCCTAGCATGCAAGTGTAGCATTTACATTCTTTTGAAGTGAATACGAGGTATACATAACACTCCACAATGAGTATTATATCTTGTCACGAAACGTAGAAATGAAATGCGACATCTCGTTTTAAGAAGCATTAGAACTCTATTGCTACGATACGTAGACATCTGCAAGCGCTACTTCCTAGCATGCAAGTGTCGCATTTACATTCTTTTGAAGTGAATACGTGTTATACATGACACTTCGCAATGAATATTATGTCTTATCATGAAACATAGGAATGGGGTGCTATATAGCGTTTTGAGAAGCATCAGAACTCTATTGCTAATATACGTAGACTTCTAGAAACTCTATTTCCTAGCAAGGAAATGTCACATTTACATTCCATTGAAGTGAATACGAGGTATACATGGCACTTCGCAATGGATATTATATCTTACCATGAAACATAGAAGAGAGATGCTATTAGACGCGTTTTAGGAAGCATCAGAACTCTATTGCTGCGATACGTAGACATCTGCAAACGCTATTTCCTAGCATGGAAGTGTCGCATATACATTCTTTTGAAGTGAGTACGAGATATACATGACACTTCGCAATGGATATTATATCTTATCATGAAACATAGAAATGTGATGCTATATCTCCTTTTAAGAAGTATTAGAACTCTATTCATTCGATACGTGGTCATCTGGAAACGCTATTTCCTAGCAAGGAAGTATCGCATTTACATTCGTTTGAAGTGAATACGAGGTATACATGACACTTCGCAATGAATATTATGTCTTATCATGAAACATAGGAATGTGGTGCTATATCGCGTTTTGAGAAGCATTAGAACACTATTGCTAATATACGTAGACATCTGCAAACTCTATTTCCTACCATGGAAACGTCGCACTTACATTCCATTGAAGTGAATACGAGGTATACATAACATTACACAATGAATATTATACCTTATTACGAAACATAGAAATGAAACGCGACATCTCGCTTTAAGAAGCATTAGTACTCTATTGCTGTGATACGTAGACATCTGCAAACGCTATTTCCTAGCATGGAAGTGTCGCATTTACATTGTTTTGAAGTGAATACGAGGTATACATGACACTTCGCAATGAATATTATATCTTATCAAGAAACATAGAAGTGAGATGCGATATCGCGATTTAAGAAGCATTAGAACTCTATTGCTACGATACGTAGACATCTGCAAACGCTATATCCTAGCATGGAAGTGTCGCATTTACATTTTTTTGAAGTGAATACGAGGTATACATGACACTTCGCAATGAATATTATATCTTATCATGAAACCTAGAAGTGATATGCGATATCGCGTTTTAAGAAGCATTAGAACTCTATTGCTACGATACGTGGACATCTGCAAGCGCTACTTCCTAGCATGCAATTGTCGCATTTACATTCTTTTGAAGTGAATACGAGGTATACATGACACTCCGCAATGAATGTTATACCGTATCATGAAACATAGAAGTCAGATGCGATATCGCGATTTAAGAAGCGCTATAACTCTATTGCTACGATGCGTAGTCATCTGGAAATGTTATTTCCTAGCAAGGAAGTGTCGCATTTACATTCTTTTGAAGTGAATACGAGGTATACATAACACTCCACAATGAATATTATATCTTATCACGAAACATAGAAATGAAATGCGGCATCACGTTTTAAGAAGCATTAGAACTCTATTGCTACGATACGTAGACATCTGCAAACGCTATTTCCTAGCATGGAAGTGTTTTATTTACATTCTTTTGAAGTGAATACGAGGTATACATGACACTTCGCAATGAATATTATATCTTATCATGAAACATAGAAGTGAGATGCGATATCGCGTTCTAAGAAGCATTAGAACTCTATTGCTACGATACGTAGACATCTGCAAACGCTATTTCCTAGCATGGAAGTGTCGCATTTACGTTCCATTGATGTGAATACGAGGTATGCATGACACTTCGCAATGGATATTATATCTTATCATGAAATATATAAATGAGATGCGACATCTCGTTTTAAGAAGTATTAGAACTCTATTCTTACGATACGTGGTCATCTGGAAACGCTATTTCCTAGCAAGGAAGTGTCGCATTTACATTCTTTTGACGTGAATACGAGGTATACATGACACTTCGCAATGAATATTATATCTTATCTCGAAACATCGAAGTGAGATGCGATATCGCGTTTTAGGATGCATTAGAACTCTATTGCTACGATACGTAGACATCTGCTAACGCTATTTCCTAGCATGGAAGTTTCGCATTTACATACTTTTGAAGTGAATACGAGATATACATGACACTTCGCAATGAATATTATATCTTATCATGAAACATAGGAATGAGGTGCTATATCACGTTTTGAGAAGCATTAGAACTCTATTGCGAATATACGTAGACATCTGCAACCTCTATTTCCTAGCAAGGAAATGTCGCACTTACATTCCATTGAAGTGAATACGAGGTATACATAACATTACGCAATGAATATTATATCTTATTACGAAGCATAGAAATGAAATACGACATCTCGTTTTAAGAAGCATTAGTACTCTATTGCTGTGATACGTAGACATCTGCAAACGCTATTTGCTAGCATGGAAGAGTCGCATTTACATTCTTTTGATGTGAATACGAGGTATACATAATACTTCGCAATAAATATTATATTTTATAATGAAACATAGAAGTGAGATGCGATATCGCGTTCTAAGAAGCATTAGAACACTATTGCTACGATACGTAGACATCTGCAAACGCTCTTTCCTAGCATGGAAGTGTCGCATTTACATTCTTTTGAAGTGAATACGAGATATACATGACACTTCGCACCGAGTATTATATCTTATCATGCAACATAGGAATGAGTTGCAATATCGCGTTTTGAGAAGCATTAGAACTCCGTTGCTACGATACTTAGACATCTGCAATCGCTATTTCCTAGCATGTAGGTATCGCATTTACATTCATTTGAAGTGTAGACGAGATATACATAACACTGCACAATGAATATTACATCTTATCATGGAACATAGAAATGAGATGCGATATCGCGTTTTTGAAAAGATTAGAACTCTATTGTTTCGATACGTAGACATCTGGAAACGTAATTTCCTAGAAAGGAAGGGTAGCATTTACATTCTCTTGAGAGGAATACGATGTATACATGACACTTCGCAATGAATATTATATCTTATGATGAAACATAGAAATGAGATGCGATATGGCGATTCAAGAAGCATTAGAGCTCTATTTCTTCGATATGTAGATATCTGCAAACCTTATTTCCTAGCAAGGAAGTGTCGCATTTACATTCTTTTGATGTAAATACGAGGTATCACGTCCGGTGAAACTATTTTCCGTTGCTCCTGAGGCTTTACGACACAGGCCTATTTTTCGGTAATTCGGTCCGCGGGAACGCGTTAGGACCGGGTCCGACAATTTCGGCTGACACGACACTAGCGAAAACACTCGCGATAATAAGGGAATGACCCTACCTTTCGATGACTTCTCTCTCGATTTGTACGTAGAAACGGCGTGGAGGATCGTTTGCTGGGATCGTAGCGAATTTCGTTCTGTTGGCTGCTACGGAAATCTCGATCAGTCGCCAGCGAAGAGGAGGACGGCGGTCGGAATTCAGCGATGATGCTGGATGTGGCATAATCGGCGTGATACGTCGTGGTGTCTGGATCGGATGCGTCGACGGTCGCTTCGGAAAGCGGCGTCTGGGCTGGTGCGAAGGCAGGTCGCTGGTATACGAGGACCCTCGGAACACCCTCCAAATATTCACGCACAAGTGATCGTATGAAATTCTTCCTACTCGCACGTCGCGTTCTTCGCAAACCACGAAGCACGATTCATTCACCAGGTTTTTCTGTACTTTCGACTAAGATCTGAGGGATAAGCGGCGGTCTCAACGTCACAAAGCCGATTTCTATACTCCTTCAATTTGATGAAGATCAACCCCAGTTGCATGGAAGAACCCGTGGAAGAATTCGTAATTAAATGTAATGTTAAAAGTAGAACTAGTATTATAAACACTTGATAAAATTAATGGATGTGGAAATAGTATACTTGGTAAAAGAACTTGTACTTGGATAAAGTAAAAGTAAAAATAAAATATATTCTAGGTTTAAAGTATACAAGAACTGGAATTATTCTAAGACTAAGACTAAGTTAAAATGGAAATAGAAATACGATGCCTGAACCCCACATTGAGGTGGCTAACGATCTAGAACTAGAAGTTTCGACTCCTCGGTAGGAGATCTCGAGTCAGAGTGTGTGCTCTGGAGACGCGTCTCTGACCTTCTCGGTTCGCGGGGCGCTACGGTCGCGGACTCTCGTGGTAGGGAGATCGCGATCCCGCGAGTGGGGGACTCGCGTTTCGAGGCGGAGAGCGCGCGGTCCAGCGAGTGGGGACCCGCGGCTCGTGGTGGGGCTAGCGGCGCATGCCGCTGGCCGGACGCATCTTACTTAGTGTTACTTAGATATAGGAATTCTTATATACGCGTCATGATATGGTATGTATGTCCTAGCTTAGAAGTAACATATAGGTTCTAGCAGATCCTGTTCCCGGAATTGGAAAAAACCCCATTCAGGTGATGGGCTGCGGCTACGTCTTCCTGCAGGACGGAATCCTCGGTGTGAGGGAGATAGGGCTGCCCGTCCTTGGTGCGGGCGAGACAGGTATACTCGGTGGTGCGAGTGAGACACTGATGCCCGGTACGAGCAAGACAGGTATACTCGGCGGTGCGAGTGAGGTAGCGGAACTCGGTGTGAGTGAGTGCGTGCAGGTATGCGCGCGCGAACACTTCCAGTTGCTGGTTCAGCAGGCGAGTTTGGCTGGTTGCATGCGTCCAGGGGTTGATGCTGGGGGGTGCGAAGAGGGTGGCAGGCGGTACGCCTGACGTCACAAAATGCGGCACTTCCTTTCTAGGAAATTACGTTCCCAGATATCTCTGTATCGAAGCTATAGATTTCTAATTCTCCTTAAAACGCGATATCGCACCTCATCTCTATGTCTCATGATAAGATATAATATTCATTGCAAGGTGTTATGTATTCCTCGTCTACACTTCAAATGAATGTAAATGCGACACATCCTTGCCAGGAAATGGCGTTTGCAGATTTCTACGTATCGAAGCATTAGAGTTCTAATGCTTCTTAAAACGCGATATCGCAGCTCATTTCAATGTTTCATGATAGGATATAATATTCATTGTGGAGTGTTACGTATACCTCGCATTCACTTCGTAAGAATGTAAATGCGACACTTCCTTGCTATTAAATAGCGTTTGCAAATGTGTACGTATCGAGGCAATGGTGTTCTAATGCTTCTTAAAACGCGATATCGCATCTCATTTATATGTTTCGTGATAAGATATAATATTCATTGCGAAGTGTCATGTATACCTCGTACTCACTCCAAAAGAATGTAAATGCGACTATTGCTTGCTACGAAATAGCGTTTGCATATGTCTACGTATCGTAGCAATAGAGTTCTAATGCTACTTAAATCGCGATATCGCAACTCCTATATATGTTTCGTAATAAGATATAATATTCATTGCGAAGTGTCATGTATACCACGCATTCACTTCAAAAGAATGTAAGTGCGACACTTCCATCCTAGGAAATAGCGTTTGCAGATGTCTACGTATCGTAGCAATAGTGTTCTAATACTTCTAAAAACGCGATATGGCATCCCTCTCCTATGTTTCATGATAAGATATAATACTCATTGCGAAGTGTCATGTATACCTCGTATTCTCTCCAATCGAATGTAAATGCGACACTTCCTTGCTAGGAAATGGCGCATTCAGATGTCTACGTATCGTAGCAATGGTGTTTTAATGCTACTTAAATCGCGATATCGCATCTCATTTCTATGTTTCGTGATAAGATATAATGTTCATCGCGAAGTGTCAGGTATACCTCGTATTCACTTCAAAAGAATGTAAATGCGATACTTCCATGCTAGGAAATAGCGTCTGCAGATGTCTACGCGTCGGTGCAATATAGTTCTAATGCTTCTTAAAACGCGATATCACATCTCACTTCTATGTTTCATGATAAGATATAATATTCATTGCGAAGTGTCATGTATACCTCGTATTCCCCCCAAACGAATGTAAATGCGACTCTTCCTTGCTAGGAAATGGCGTATTCAGATGTCTACGTATCGTAGCAATAGAGTTCTAATGCTACTTAAATAGCGATATCGCATCTCATTAATATGTTTCGTGATAAGATATAATGTTCATCGCGAAGTGTCAGGTATACCTCGTATTCACTTCAAAAGAATGTAAATGCGATACTTCCATGCTAGGAAATAGCGTCTGTAGATGTCTACGCGTCGGTGCAATATAGTTCTAATGCTTCTTAAAACGCGATATCGCATCTCATTTCTATGTTTCGTGATAAGATATAACAATCATTGCGAAGTGTCATGTATACCTCGTATTCACTCCAAAAGAATGTAAATGCGACTATTGCTTGCTAGGAAATAGCGTTTGCAGATTTCTACGTATCGTAGCAATAGAGTTCTGATGCTACTTAAATCGCGATATCGCATCTCATTTATATGTTTCGTGATAAGATATAATATTCATTGCGAAGTGTCATGTATACCACGTATTCACTTCAAAAGAATGTAAGTGCGACACTTCCATGCTAGGAAATAGCTTTTGCAGAAGTCTCCGCATCGAGGCCATAGAGTTCTAATGCTTCTTAAAACGCGATATCGCATCTCTCTTCTATGTTTCATGATAAGGTATAATATTCATTGGGAAGTGATATGTATGCCTCGTATTCATTTCAAAAGAATGAAAATGCGACACTTCCTTGCTAGGAAATGGCGTATTCAGATGTCTACGTATCGTAGCAATGGTGTCTTAATGCTACTTAAATCGCGAAATCGCATCTCATTTCTATGTTTCGTGATAAGATATAATAATCATTGCGAAGTGTCATGTATACCTCGTATTCACTTCAAGAGAATGTAAATGCGATACTTCCATGCTAGAAAATTGCGTTTGCAGATGTCTCCGCATCGAGGCCATAGAGTTCTAATGCTTCTTAAAACGCGATATCGCATCTCTCTTCTATGTTTCATGATAAGATATAATATTCATTGCGAAGTGTCATGTACACCTCGTTTTCACTTCAAAAGAACGTAAGTGCGACACTTCCATGCTAGGAAATAGCGTTTGCAGATGTCTGCGCATCGAGGCCATAGAGTTCTAATGATTCTTAAAACGCGAAATCGCATCTCTCTTCTATGTTACATGATAAGATATAATATTCATTGCGAAGTGTCATGTATACCTCGTAATCCCTCCAAACGAATGTAAATGCGACACTTCCTTGCTAGGAAATGGCGTATTCAGATGTCTACGTATCGTAGCAATGGTGTTTTAATGTTACTTAAATCGCGATATCGCATCTCATTTCTATGTTTCGTGATAAGATATAATAATCATTGCGAAGTGTCATGTACACCTCGTTTTCAATTCAAAAGAAAGTAAATGCGACTACTGCTTGCTGGGAAATAGCGTTTGCAGATGTCTACGTATCGTAGCAATAGAGTTCTAATGCTACTTAAATCGCAATATCGCATCTCATTTATATGTTTCGTGATAAGATATAATATTCATTGCGAAGTGTCATGTGCACCTCGTATTCACTTCAAGAGAATGTAAATGCGATACTTCCATGCTAGAAAATTGCGTTTGCAGATGTCTCCGCATCGAGGCCATAGAGTTCTAATGCTTCTTAAAACGCGATATCGCATCTCTCTTCTATGTTTCATGATAAGATATAATATTCATTGCGAAGTGTCATGTACACCTCGTTTTCACTTCAAAAGAACGTAAGTGCGACACTTCCATGCTAGGAAATAGCGTTTGCAGATGTCTGCGCATCGAGGCCATAGAGTTCTAATGATGCTCAAAACGCGAAATCGCATCTCTCTTCTATGTTACATGATAAGATATAATATTCATTGCGAAGTGTCATGTATACCTCGTAATCCCTCCAAACGACTGTAAATGCGACACTTCCTTGCTAGGAAATGGCGTATTCAGATGTCTACGTATCGTAGCAATAGAATTCTAATGCTACTTAAATCGCGATATCGCATCTCATTAATATGTTTCGTGATAAGATATAATGTTCATCGCGAAGTGTCAGGTGTACCTCGTATTCACTTCAAAAGAATGTAAATGCGATACTTCCATGCTAGGAAATAGCGTCTGCAGATGTCTACGCGTCGGTGCAATATAGTTCTAATGCTTCTTAAAACGCGATATCGCATCTCACTTCTATGTTTCATCATAAGATATAATATTCATTGCGAAGTGTCATGTATACCTCGTATTCCCTCCAAACGAATGTAAATGCGACTCTTCCTTGCTAGGAAATGGCGTATTCAGATGTCTACGTATCGTAGCAATAGAGTTCTAATGCTACTTAAATCGCGATATCGCATCTCATTTCTATGTTTCGTGATAAGTTATAATATTCATTCCGAAGTGTCATGTAAACCTCGAATTCACTTCAAAAGAATGTAAATGCGACTATTGGTTGCTAGGAAATAGCGATTGCAGATGTCTACGTATCGTAGCAATAGAGTTCTAATGCTTCTCAAAACGCGATATCGCATCTCATTTCTATGTTTCCCGATAAAATATAATATTCATTGCGAAGTGTCATGTACACCTCGTATTCATTTCAAAAGAATGTAAATGCGACACTTCCATGCAAGGAAATAGCGACTGCAGATGTCTACGCGTCGAGGCAATAGAGTTCTAATGCTTCTTAAAACGCGATATCGCATCTCACTTCTATGTTTCATGATAAGATATAATATTCATTGCGAAGTGTCATGTATACCTCGTATTCCCTCCAAACGAATGTAAATGCGCCACATCCTTGCTAGGAAATGGCGTATTCAGATGTCTACGTATAGTAGCAATAGAGTTCTAATGCTACTTGAAACGCAATATCGCATCTCATTTATATGTTTCTTGATAAGATATAATATTCATGGCGAAGTGTCAGGTATACCTCGTATTCACTTCAACAGAATGTAAATGCGACACTTCCATGCTAGGAAGTAGCGTCTGCAGATGTCTACGCGTCGAGGCAATAGAGTTGTAATGCTTCTTAAAACGCGATATCGAATCTCAATTCTATGTTTCATTATAAGATGTAATATTCATTGCGAAGTGTCATGTATACCTCGTATTCACTTCAAAAGAACGTAAGTGCGACACTTCCATGCTAGGAAATAGCGTATGCAGATGTCTACGCGTCGGGGCAATATAGTTCTAATGCTTCTTAAAACGCGATATCGCATCTCACTTCTATGTTTCATGATAAGATATAATATTCAATGCGAAGTGTCATGTATACCTCGTATTCACTTCAAAAGAATGTAAGTGCGACACTTCCATGCTAGGAAATAGCGTTTGCAGATGTTTCCGCATCGAGGCCATAGAGTTCTAATGCTTCTTAAAACGCGATATCGCTTCTCTCTTCTATGTTTCATGATATGATGTAATATTCATTGCGAAGTGTCATGTATACCTCGTATTCACTTCAAGAGAATGTAAATGCGATACTTCCATGCTAGGAAATAGCGTTTGCAGATGTCTCCGCATCGAGGCCATAGAGTTCTAATGAATCTTAAAACGCGATAACGCATCTCTCTTCTATGTTTCATGATAAGATATAATATTCATTGCGAAGTGTCATGTATTCCTCGAATTCTCTCCAAACGAATGTAAATGCGACACTTCCTTGCTAGCAAACGGCGTATTCAAATGTCTACGTATCGTAGAAATAGAGTTCTAATGCTACTTAAATCGCGATATCGCATCTCATTTTATATGTTTCGTGATAAGATATAATATTCATTGCGAAGTGTCATGTATACCTCGTATTCACTACAAAAGAATGTAAATGCGACTATTGCTTGCTAGGAAATAGCGTTTGCAGATGTCTACGTATCGTAGCAATAGAGTTCTGATGCTACTTAAATCGCGATATCGCATCTCATTTATATGTTTCGTGATAAGATATAATATTCATTGCGAAGTGTCATGTATACCACGTATTCACTTCAAAAGAATGTAAGTGCGACGCTTCCATGCTAGGAAATAGCGTTTGCAGATGTCTCCGCATCGAGGCCACAGAGTTCTAATGCTTCTTAAAACGCGATATCGCATCTCTCTTCTATGTTTCACGATAAGGTATAATATTCATTGGGAAGTGACATGTATGCCTCGTATTCAATTCAAAAGAATGTAAATGCGACTATTGCTTGCTAGGAAATATCGTTTGCAGATGTCTACGTATCGTAGCAATAGTGTTCTAATGCTACTTAAATCGCGATATCGCATCTCATTTCTATGTTTCGTGATAAGATATAATAATCATTGCGAAGTGTCATGTATACCTCGTATTCACTCCAAATGAATGTAAATGCGACTATTGCTTGCTAGGAAATAGAGTTTGCAGATGTCTACGTATCGTAGCAATAGAGTTCTGATGCTACTTAAATCGCGATATCGCATCTCATTTATATGTTTCGTGATAAGATATAATATTCATCGCGAAGTGTCAGGTATACTTCGTATTCACTTCAAAAGAATGTAAATGCGACACTTCCATGCTAGGAAATAGCGTCTGCAGATGTCTACGCGTCGAGGCAATAGAGTTCTAATGCTTCTTAAAACGCGATATCGCATCTTTCTTCTATGTTTCATGATAAGATATAATATTCATTGCGAAGTGTCATGTATACCTCGTATTCACTCCAAAAGAATGTAAATGCGACACTTCCTTGCTAGGAAATGGCGTATTCAGACGTCTACGTATCGTAGCAATGGTGTCTTAATGCTACTTAAATCGCGAAATCGCATCTCATTTCTATGTTTCGTGATAAGATATAATAATCATTGCGAAGTGTCATGTATACCTCGTATTCACTTCAAGAGAATGTAAATGCGATACTTCCTTGCTAGGAAATGGCGTATTCAGATGTCAACGTATCGTAGCAATAGAGTTCTAATGCTACTTAAATAGCGATATCGCATCTCATTAATATGTTTCGTGATAAGATATAATGTTCATCGCGAAGTGTCAGGTATACCTCGTATTCACTTCAAAAGAATGTAAATGCGATACTTCCATGCTAGGAAATAGCGTCTGTAGATGTCTACGCGTCGGTGCAATATAGTTCTAATGCTTCTTAAAACGCGATATCGCATCTCATTTCTATGTTTCGTGATAAGATATAACAATCATTGCGAAGTGTCATGTATACCTCGTATTCACTCCAAAAGAATGTAAATGCGACTATTGCTTGCTAGGAAATAGCGTTTGCAGATGTCTCCGCATCGAGGCCATAGAGTTCTAATGCTTCTTAAAACGCGATATCGCATCTCTCTTCTATGTTTCATGATAAGATATAATATTCATTGCGAAGTGTCATGTACACCTCGTTTTCACTTCAAAAGAACGTAAGTGCGACACTTCCATGCTAGGAAATAGCTTTTGCAGAAGTCTCCGCATCGAGGCCATAGAGTTCTAATGCTTCTTAAAACGCGATATCGCATCTCTCTTCTATGTTTCATGATAAGGTATAATATT
Organism: Xylocopa sonorina; assembly: GCF_050948175.1. Lineage (NCBI taxonomy): Eukaryota > Metazoa > Arthropoda > Insecta > Hymenoptera > Apidae > Xylocopa > Xylocopa sonorina. The sequence continues at coordinate 675,559 of NW_027490196.1, forward strand.
CATTGGGAAGTGATATGTATGCCTCGTATTCATTTCAAAAGAATGAAAATGCGAGTATTGCTTGCTAGCAAATAGCGTTTGCAGATGTCTACGAATCGTAGCAATAAAGTTCTAATGCTACTTAAATCGCGATATCGCATCTCATCTATATGTTCGTGATAAGATATAATATTTACTGCGAAGTGTCATGTATACCTCGTATTCACTTCAAAAGAATGTAAGTGCGACACTTCCATGCTAGGAAATGGCGTTTCCAGATGTCCCCGCATGGAGGCCATAGAGTTCTAATGCTTCTTACAACGCGATATCGCATCTCTCTTCTATGTTTCATGATAAGATATAATATTCATTGCGAAGTGTCATGTATACCTCGTATTCACTCCAAAAGAATGTAAATGCGACACTTCCTTGCTAGGAAATGGCGTATTCAGATGTCTACGTATCGTAGCAATGGTGTCTTAATGCTACTTAAATCGCGAAATCGCATCTCATTTCTATGTTTCGTGATAAGATATAATAATCATTGCGAAGTGTCATGTATACCTCGTATTCACTTCAAGAGAATGTAAATGCGATACTTCCATGCTAGAAAATTGCGTTTGCAGATGTCTCCGCATCGAGGCCATAGAGTTCTAATGCTTCTTAAAACGCGATATCGCATCTCTCTTCTATGTTTCATGATAAGATATAATATTCATTGCGAAGTGTCATGTACACCTCGTTTTCACTTCAAAAGAACGTAAGTGCGACACTTCCATGCTAGCAAATAGCGTTTGCAGATGTCTGCGCATCGAGGCCATAGAGTTCTAATGATTCTTAAAACGCGAAATCGCATCTCTCTTCTATGTTACATGATAAGATATAATATTCATTGCGAAGTGTCATGTATACCTCGTAATCCCTCCAAACGAATGTAAATGCGACACTTCCTTGCTAGGAAATGGCGTATTCAGATGTCTACGTATCGTAGCAATGGTGTTTTAATGTTACTTAAATCGCGATATCGCATCTCATTTCTATGTTTCGTGATAAGATATAATAATCATTGCGAAGTGTCATGTACACCTCGTTTTCAATTCAAAAGAAAGTAAATGCGACTACTGCTTGCTGGGAAATAGCGTTTGCAGATGTCTACGTATCGTAGCAATAGAGTTCTAATGCTACTTAAATCGCAATATCGCATCTCATTTATATGTTTCGTGATAAGATATAATATTCATTGCGAAGTGTCATGTGCACCTCGTATTCACTTCAAGAGAATGTAAATGCGATACTTCCATGCTAGAAAATTGCGTTTGCAGATGTCTCCGCATCGAGGCCATAGAGTTCTAATGCTTCTTAAAACGCGATATCGCATCTCATTAATATGTTTCGTGATAAGATATAATGTTCATCGCGAAGTGTCAGGTGTACCTCGTATTCACTTCAAAAGAATGTAAATGCGATACTTCCATGCTAGGAAATAGCGTCTGCAGATGTCTACGCGTCGGTGCAATATAGTTCTAATGCTTCTTAAAACGCGATATCGCATCTCACTTCTATGTTTCATCATAAGATATAATATTCATTGCGAAGTGTCATGTATACCTCGTATTCCCTCCAAACGAATGTAAATGCGACTCTTCCTTGCTAGGAAATGGCGTATTCAGATGTCTACGTATCGTAGCAATAGAGTTCTAATGCTACTTAAATCGCGATATCGCATCTCATTTCTATGTTTCGTGATAAGTTATAATATTCATTCCGAAGTGTCATGTAAACCTCGAATTCACTTCAAAAGAATGTAAATGCGACTATTGGTTGCTAGGAAATAGCGATTGCAGATGTCTACGTATCGTAGCAATAGAGTTCTAATGCTTCTCAAAACGCGATATCGCATCTCATTTCTATGTTTCCCGATAAAATATAATATTCATTGCGAAGTGTCATGTACACCTCGTATTCATTTCAAAAGAATGTAAATGCGACACTTCCATGCAAGGAAATAGCGACTGCAGATGTCTACGCGTCGAGGCAATATAGTTCTAATGCTTCTTAAAACGCGATATCGCATCTCACTTCTATGTTTCATGATAAGATATAATATTCAATGCGAAGTGTCATGTATACCTCGTATTCACTTCAAAAGAACGTAAGTGCGACACTTCCATGCTAGGAAATAGCGTATGCAGATGTCTACGCGTCGGGGCAATATAGTTCTAATGCTTCTTAAAACGCGATATCGCATCTCACTTCTTTGTTTCATGATAAGATATAATATTCAATGCGAAGTGTCATGTACACCTTGTTTTCAATTGGAAAGAAAGTAAATGCGACTACTGCTTGCTGGGAAATAGCGTTTGCAGATGTCTACGTATCGTAGCAATAGAGTTCTAATGCTACTTAAATCGCAATATCGCATCTCATTTATATGTTTCGTGATAAGATATAATATTCATTGCGAAGTGTCATGTGCACCTCGTATTCACTTCAAAAGAATGTAAGTGCGACACTTCCATGCTAGGAAATAGCGTTTGCAGATGTTTCCGCATCGAGGCCATAGAGTTCTAATGCTTCTTAAAACGCGATATCGCTTCTCTCTTCTATGTTTCATGATATGATGTAATATTCATTGCGAAGTGTCATGTATACCTCGTATTCACTTCAAGAGAATGTAAATGCGATACTTCCATGCTAGGAAATAGCGTTTGCAGATGTCTCCGCATCGAGGCCATAGAGTTCTAATGAATCTTAAAACGCGATAACGCATCTCTCTTCTATGTTTCATGATAAGATATAATATTCATTGCGAAGTGTCATGTATTCCTCGAATTCTCTCCAAACGAATGTAAATGCGACACTTCCTTGCTAGCAAACGGCGTATTCAAATGTCTACGTATCGTAGAAATAGAGTTCTAATGCTACTTAAATCGCGATATCGCATCTCATTTTATATGTTTCGTGATAAGATATAATATTCATTGCGAAGTGTCATGTATACCTCGTATTCACTACAAAAGAATGTAAATGCGACTATTGCTTGCTAGGAAATAGCGTTTGCAGATGTCTACGTATCGTAGCAATAGAGTTCTGATGCTACTTAAATCGCGATATCGCATCTCATTTATATGTTTCGTGATAAGATATAATATTCATTGCGAAGTGTCATGTATACCACGTATTCACTTCAAAAGAATGTAAGTGCGACGCTTCCATGCTAGGAAATAGCGTTTGCAGATGTCTCCGCATCGAGGCCACAGAGTTCTAATGCTTCTTAAAACGCGATATCGCATCTCTCTTCTATGTTTCACGATAAGGTATAATATTCACTGGGAAGTGACATGTATGCCTCGTATTCATTTCAAAAGAATGTAAATGCGACTATTGCTTGCTAGGAAATATCGTTTGCAGATGTCTACGTATCGTAGCAATAGTGTTCTAATGCTACTTAAATCGCGATATCGCATCTCATTTCTATGTTTCGTGATAAGATATAATAATCATTGCGAAGTGTCATGTATACCTCGTATTCACTCCAAATGAATGTAAATGCGACTATTGCTTGCTAGGAAATAGAGTTTGCAGATGTCTACGTATCGTAGCAATAGAGTTCTGATGCTACTTAAATCGCGATATCGCATCTCATTTATATGTTTCGTGATAAGATATAATATTCATTGCGAAGTGTCATGTATACCTCTTATTCACTTCAAAAGAATGTAAGTCCGACACTTCCATGCTAGGAAATAGCGTTTGCAGATGTCTCCGCATCGAGGCCACAGAGTCCTAATGCTTCTTAAAACGCGATATCGCATCTCTCTTCTATGTTTCATGGTAAGGTATAATATTCATTGGGAAGTGACATGTATGCCTCGTATTCATTTCAAAAGAATGTAAATGCGACTATTGCTAGCTGGGAAATATCGTTTGCAGATGTATACGTATCGTAGCAATAGTGTTCTAATGCTACTTAAATCGCGATATCGCATCTCATTTCTATGTTTCGTGTTAAGATATAATAATCATTGCGAAGTGTCATGTATACCTCGTATTCACTCCAAATGAATGTAAATGCGACTATTGCTTGCTAGGAAATAGCGTTTGCAGATGTCTACGTATCGTAACAATAGAGTTCTGATGCTACTTAAATCGCGATATCGCATCTCATTTATATGTTTCGTGATAAGATATAATATTCATTGCGAAGTGTCATGTATACCTCTTATTCACTTCAAAAGAATGTAAGTGCGACACTTCCATGCTAGGAAATAGCGTTTGCAGATGTCTCCGCATCGAGGCCACAGAGTCCTAAAGCTTCTTAAAACGCGATATCGCATCACTCTTCTATGTTTCATGATAAGGTATAATATTCATTGGGAAGTGACATGTATGCCTCGTATTCATTTCAATAGAATGTAAATGCGACTATTGCTTGCTAGGAAATAGCGTTTGCAGATGTCTACGTATCGTAGAAATAGGGTTCTAATGCTACTTAAACCGCAATATCGCATCTCATTTATATGTTTCGTGATAAGACATGACATTCATTGCGAAGTATCATGTACACCTCGTATTCACTTCAAAAGAATGTAAGTGCGACACTTCCATGCTAGGAAATAGCGTTTGCAGATGTCTCCGCATCGAGGCCATAGAGTTCTAATGCTTCTTAAAACGCGATATCGCTTCTCTCTTCTATGTTTCATGATATGATATAATATTCATTGCGAAGTATCATGTATACCTCGTATTCACTTCAAGAGAATGTAAATGCGATACTTCCATGCTAGGAAATAGCGTTTGCAGATGTCTCCGCATCGAGGCCATAGAGTTCTAATGAATCTTAAAACGCGATAACGCATCTCTCTTCTATGTTTCATGATAAGATATAATATTCATTGCGAAGTGTCATGAATTCCTCGAATTCTCTCCAAACGAATGTAAATGCGACACTTCCTTGCTAGGAAATGGCGTATTCAAATGTCTACGTATCGTAGAAATAGAGTTCTAATGCTACTAAAATCGCGATATCGCATCTCATTTTATATGTTTCGTGATAAGATATAATATTCATTGCGAAGTGTCATGTATACCTCGTATTCACTCCTAAAGAATGTAAATGCGACTATTGGTTGCTACGAAATAGCGTTTGCAGATGTCTACGTATCGTAGCAATAGAGTTCTAGTGCTACTTAAATCGCGATATCGCAACTCATATATATGATTCGTAATAAGATATAATATTCATTGCGAAGTGTCATGTATACCACGTATTCACTTCAAAAGAATGTAAGTGCGACACTTCCATGCTAGGAAATAGCGATTGCAGATGTCTACGTATCGCAGCAATAGTGTTCTAATGCTTCTAAAAACGCGATATGGCATCTCTCTCCTATGTTTCATGATAAGATATAATACTCATTGCGAAGTGTCATGTATACCTCGTATTCTCTCCAATCGAATGTAAATGCGACACTTCCTTGCTAGGAAATGGCGTATTCAGATGTCTACGTATCGTAGCAACGGTGTTTTAATGCTACTTAAAACGCGAAATCGCATCTCTCTTCTATGTTTCGTGATAAGATATAATAATCATTGCGAAGTGTCATGTATACCTCGTATTCACTCCAAATGAATGTAATCGCGACTATTGCTTGCTAGGAAATGGCGTATTCAGATGTCTACGTATCGTAACAATAGAGTTCTAATGCTACTTAAATCGCGATATCGCATCTCATTAATATGTTTCGTGATAAGACATAATGTCCATCGCGAAGTGTCAGGTATACCTCGTATTCACTTCAAAAGAATGTAAATGCGATACTTCCATGCTAGGAAATAGCGTCTGCAGATGTCTACGCGTCGGGGCAATATAGTTCTAAAGCTTCTTAAAACGCGATATCGCATCTCACTTCTATGTTTCATGATAAGATATAATATTCATTGCGGATTGTCATGTACACCTCGCATTCACTTCAAAAGAATGTAAATGCGACACTTCCATGCTAGGAAATAGCGTTTGCAGATGTCTACATATCGCAGCAGTAGAGTTCTAATGCTTATTAGATCGCGATATCGCATCTCATTTCTATGTTTCGTGATATGTTATGATATTCATACCGTAGTGTCATGTAAACCTCGAATTCGCTTCAAAAGAATGTAAATGCGACTATTGGTTGCTAGGAAATAGCGATTGCAGATGTCTACGTATCGTAGCAATAGTGTTCTAATGCTTCTCAAAACGCGATATCGCATCTCATTTCTATGTTTCATGATAAGATATAATGTTCATTGCGAAGTGTCATATATACCTCGTATTCACTTCAAAGGAATGTAAATGCGACACTTCCATGCTAGGAAATAGCGACTGCAGATGTCTACGCGTCGAGGCTATAGAGTTCTAATGCTTCTTAAAACGCGATATCGAATCTCTCTTCTATGTTACATGATAAGATATAATATTCATTGCGAATTGTCATGTATACCTCGTATTCCCTCCAAACGAATGTAAATGCGACACTTCCTTGCTAGTAAATGGCGTATTCAGATGTCTACGTATCGTAGCAATAGAGTTCTAATGCTACTTAAATCGCGATATCGCATCTCATTTATATGTTTCGTGATAAGATATAATATTCATTGCGAAGTGTCATGTATACCTCTTATTCACTTCAAAAGAATGTAAGTGCGACACTTCCATGCTAGGAAATAGCGTTTGCAGATGTCTCCGCATCGAGGCCACAGAGTTCTAATGCTTCTTAAAACGCGATATCGCATATCTCTTCTATGTTACATGATAAGGTATAATATTCATTGGGAAGTGACATGTATGCCTCGTATTCATTTCAATAGACTGTAAATGCGACTATTGCTTGCTAGGAAATAGCGTTTGCAGATGTCTACGTATCGTAGAAATAGAGTTCTAATGCTACTTAAACCGCAATATCGCATCTAATTTATATGTTCCGTGATAAGATATAACATTCATTGCGAAGTATCATGTACACCTCGTATTCACTTCAAAAGAATGTAAGTGCGACACTTCCATGCTAGGAAATAGCGTTTGCAGATGTCCCCGCATCGAGGCCGTAGAGTTCTAATGCTTCTTAAAACGCGAAATCGCATCTCTCTTCTATGTTACATGAGAAGATATAATATTCATTGCGAAGTGTCATTTATACCTCGTATTCCCTCCAAACGAATGTAAATGCGACACTTCCATGCTAGGAAATGGCGTATTCAGATGTCTACGTATCGTAGCAATAGAGTTCTAATGCTACTTAAATCGCGATATCGCATCACATTAATATGTTTCATGATAAGACATAATGTTCATTGCGAAGTGTCAGGTATACCTCGTATTCACTTCAAAAGAATGTAAATGCGATATTTCCATGCTAGGAAATAGCGTCTGCAGATGTCTACGCGTCGGGGCAATATAGTTCTAATGCTTCTTATAACGCGATATCGCATCTCACTTCTATGTTTCATGATAAGATATAATATTCATTGCGAAGTGTCATGTATACCTCGTATTCCCTCCAAACGAATGTAAATGCGACACTTCCTTGCTAGGAAATGGCGTACTCAGATGTCTACGTATCGTAGCAATAGAGTTCTAATGCTACTTAAATCGCGATATCGCATCTCATTTATATGTTTCGTGATATGATATAATATTCATCGCGAAGTGTCAGGTATACCTCGTATTCACTTCAAAAGAATGTAAATGCGACACTTCCATGCTAGGGAATAGCGTCTGCAGATGTCTACGCGTCGAGGCAATAGAGTTCTAATGCTTCTTAAAACGCGACATCGCATCTCACTTCTATGTTTCATGATAAGATATAATATTCATTGCGAAGTGTCATGTATACCTCGTATTCCCTCCAAACGAATGTAAATGCGACACATCCTTGCTAGGAAATGGCGTATACAGATGTCTACGTATCGTAGCAATAGAGTTCTAATGCTACTTGAATCGCAATATCGCATCTCATTTATATGTTTCTTGATAAGATATAATATTCATCGCGAAGTGTCATGTATACCTCGTATTCACTTCAAAAGAATGTAAGTGCGACACTTCCATGCTAGGAAATGGCGTTTCCAGATGTCCCCGCATGGAGGCCATAGAGTTCTAATGCTTCTTACAACGCGATATCGCATCTCTCTTCTATGTTTCATGATAAGATATAATATTCATTGAAAAGTGTCATGTATACCTCGTATTCACTCCAAAAGAATGTAAATGCGACACCTCCTTGCTAGGAAATGGCGTATTCAGATGTCTACGTATCGTAGCAATGGTGTCTTAATGCTACTTAAATCGCGAAATCGCATCTCATTTCTATGTTTCGTGATAAGATATAATAATCATTGCGAAGTGTCATGTATACCTCGTATTCACTTCAAGAGAATGTAAATGCGATACTTCCATGCTAGAAAATTGCGTTTGCAGATGTCTCCGCATCGAGGCCATAGAGTTCTAATGCTTCATAAAACGCGATATCGCATCTCTCTTCTATGTTTCATGATAAGATATAATATTCATTGCGAAGTGTCATGTACACCTCGTTTTCACTTCAAAAGAACGTAAGTGCGACACTTCCATGCTAGGAAATAGCGTTTGCAGATGTCTGCGCATCGAGGCCATAGAGTTCTAATGATTCTTAAAACGCGAAATCGCATCTCTCTTCTATGTTACATGATAAGATATAATATTCATTGCGAAGTGTCATGTATACCTCGTAATCCCTCCAAACGAATGTAAATGCGACACTTCCTTGCTAGGAAATGGCGTATTCAGATGTCTACGTATCGTAGCAATGGTGTTTTAATGTTACTTAAATCGCGATATCGCATCTCATTTCTATGTTTCGTGATAAGATATAATAATCATTGCGAAGTGTCATGTACACCTCGTTTTCAATTCAAAAGAAAGTAAATGCGACTACTGCTTGCTGGGAAATAGCGTTTGCAGATGTCTACGTATCGTAGCAATAGAGTTCTAATGCTACTTAAATCGCAATATCGCATCTCATTTATATGTTTCGTGATAAGATATAATATTCATTGCGAAGTGTCATGTGCACCTCGTATTCACTTCAAGAGAATGTAAATGCGATACTTCCATGCTAGAAAATTGCGTTTGCAGATGTCTCCGCATCGAGGCCATAGAGTTCTAATGCTTCTTAAAACGCGATATCGCATCTCTCTTCTATGTTTCATGATAAGATATAATATTCATTGCGAAGTGTCATGTACACCTCGTTTTCACTTCAAAAGAACGTAAGTGCGACACTTCCATGCTAGGAAATAGCGTTTGCAGATGTCTGCGCATCGAGGCCATAGAGTTCTAATGATTCTTAAAACGCGAAATCGCATCTCTCTTCTATGTTACATGATAAGATATAATATTCATTGCGAAGTGTCATGTATACCTCGTAATCCCTCCAAACGACTGTAAATGCGACACTTCCTTGCTAGGAAATGGCGTATTCAGATGTCTATGTATCGTAGCAATAGAATTCTAATGCTACTTAAATCGCGATATCGCATCTCATTAATATGTTTCGTGATAAGATATAATGTTCATCGCGAAGTGTCAGGTGTACCTCGTATTCACTTCAAAAGAATGTAAATGCGATACTTCCATGCTAGGAAATAGCGTCTGCAGATGTCTACGCGTCGGTGCAATATAGTTCTAATGCTTCTTAAAACGCGATATCGCATCTCACTTCTATGTTTCATCATAAGATATAATATTCATTGCGAAGTGTCATGTATACCTCGTATTCCCTCCAAACGAATGTAAATGCGACACATCCTTGCTAGGAAATGGCGTATTCAGATGTCTACGTATAGTAGCAATAGAGTTCTAATGCTACTTGAAACGCAATATCGCATCTCATTTATATGTTTCTTGATAAGATATAATATTCATCGCGAAGTGTCAGGTATACCTCGTATTCACTTCAACAGAATGTAAATGCGACACTTCCATGCTAGGAAGTAGCGTCTGCAGATGTCTACGCGTCGAGGCAATAGAGTTGTAATGCTTCTTAAAACGCGATATCGAATCTCAATTCTATGTTTCATTATAAGATGTAATATTCATTGCGAAGTGTCATGTACACCTCGTATTCATTTCAAAAGAATGTAAATGCGACACTTCCATGCAAGGAAATAGCGACTGCAGATGTCTACGCGTCGAGGCAATAGAGTTCTAATGCTTCTTAAAACGCGATATCGCATCTCACTTCTATGTTTCATGATAAGATATAATATTCATTGCGAAGTGTCATGTATACCTCGTATTCCCTCCAAACGAATGTAAATGCGACACATCCTTGCTAGGAAATGGCGTATTCAGATGTCTACGTATAGTAGCAATAGAGTTCTAATGCTACTTGAAACGCAATATCGCATCTCATTTATATGTTTCTTGATAAGATATAATATTCATCGCGAAGTGTCAGGTATACCTCGTATTCACTTCAACAGAATGTAAATGCGACACTTCCATGCTAGGAAGTAGCGTCTGCAGATGTCTACGCGTCGAGGCAATAGAGTTGTAATGCTTCTTAAAACGCGATATCGAATCTCAATTCTATGTTTCATTATAAGATGTAATATTCATTGCGAAGTGTCATGTATACCTCGTATTCACTTCAAAAGAACGTAAGTGCGACACTTCCATGCTAGGAAATAGCGTATGCAGATGTCTACGCGTCGGGGCAATATAGTTCTAATGCTTCTTAAAACGCGATATCGCATCTCACTTCTATGTTTCATGATAAGATATAATATTCAATGCGAAGTGTCATGTATACCTCGTATTCACTTCAAAAGAACGTAAGTGCGACACTTCCATGCTAGGAAATAGCGTATGCAGATGTCTACGCGTCGGGGCAATATAGTTCTAATGCTTCTTAAAACGCGATATCGCATCTCACTTCTTTGTTTCATGATAAGATATAATATTCAATGCGAAGTGTCATGTACACCTTGTTTTCAATTGAAAAGAAAGTAAATGCGACTACTGCTTGCTGGGAAATAGCGTTTGCAGATGTCTACGTATCATAGCAATAGAGTTCTAATGCTACTTAAATCGCAATATCGCATCTCATTTATATGTTTCGTGATAAGATATAATATTCATTGCGAAGTGTCATGTGCACCTCGTATTCACTTCAAAAGAATGTAAGTGCGACACTTCCATGCTAGGAAATAGCGTTTGCAGATGTTTCCGCATCGAGGCCATAGAGTTCTAATGCTTCTTAAAACGCGATATCGCTTCTCTCTTCTATGTTTCATGATATGATATAATATTCATTGCGAAGTGTCATGTATACCTCGTATTCACTTCAAGAGAATGTAAATGCGATACTTCCATGCTAGGAAATAGCGTTTGCAGATGTCTCCGCATCGAGGCCATAGAGTTCTAATGAATCTTAAAACGCGATAACGCATCTCTCTTCTATGTTTCATGATAAGATATAATATTCATTGCGAAGTGTCATGTATTCCTCGAATTCTCTCCAAACGAATGTAAATGCGACACTTCCTTGCTAGCAAACGGCGTATTCAAATGTCTACGTATCGTAGAAATAGAGTTCTAATGCTACTTAAATCGCGATATCGCATTTCATTTTATATGTTTCGTGATAAGATATAATATTCATTGCGAAGTGTCATGTATACCTCGTATTCACTACAAAAGAATGTAAGTGCGACTATTGCTTGCTAGGAAATAGCGTTTGCAGATGTCTACGTATCGTAGCAATAGAGTTCTGATGCTACTTAAATCGCGATATCGCATCTCATTTATATGTTTCGTGATAAGATATAATATTCATTGCGAAGTGTCATGTATACCACGTATTCACTTCAAAAGAATGTAAGTGCGACGCTTCCATGCTAGGAAATAGCGTTTGCAGATGTCTCCGCATCGAGGCCACAGAGTTCTAATGCTTCTTAAAACGCGATATCGCATCTCTCTTCTATGTTTCACGATAAGGTATAATATTCATTGGGAAGTGACATGTATGCCTCGTATTCATTTCAAAATAATGTAAATGCGACTATTGCTTGCTAGGAAATATCGTTTGCAGATGTCTACGTATCGTAGCAATAGTGTTCTAATGCTACTTAAATCGCGATATCGCATCTCATTTCTATGTTTCGTGATAAGATATAATAATCATTGCGAAGTGTCATGTATACCTCGTATTCACTCCAAATGAATGTAAATGCGACTATTGCTTGCTAGGAAATAGAGTTTGCAGATGTCTACGTATCGTAGCAATAGAGTTCTGATGCTACTTAAATCGCGATATCGCATCTCATTTATATGTTTCGTGATAAGATATAATATTCATTGCGAAGTGTCATGTATACCTCTTATTCACTTCAAAAGAATGTAAGTCCGACACTTCCATGCTAGGAAATAGCGTTTGCAGATGTCTCCGCATCGAGGCCACAGAGTCCTAATGCTTCTTAAAACGCGATATCGCATCTCTCTTCTATGTTTCATGGTAAGGTATAATATTCATTGGGAAGTGACATGTATGCCTCGTATTCATTTCAAAAGAATGTAAATGCGACTATTGCTTGCTGGGAAATATCGTTTGCAGATGTATACGTATCGTAGCAATAGTGTTCTAATGCTACTTAAATCGCGATATCGCATCTCATTTCTATGTTTCGTGATAAGATATAATAATCATTGCGAAGTGTCATGTATACCTCGTATTCACTCCAAATGAATGTAAATGCGACTATTGCTTGCTAGGAAATAGCGTTTGCAGATGTCTACGTATCGTAACAATAGAGTTCTGATGCTACTTAAATCGCGATATCGCATCTCATTTATATGTTTCGTGATAAGATATAATATTCATTGCGAAGTGTCATGTATACCTCTTATTCACTTCAAAAGAATGTAAGTGCGACACTTCCATGCTAGGAAATAGCGTTTGCAGATGTCTCCGCATCGAGGCCACAGAGTCCTAAAGCTTCTTAAAACGCGATATCGCATCACTCTTCTATGTTTCATGATAAGGTATAATATTCATTGTGAAGTGACATGTATGCCTCGTATTCATTTCAATAGAATGTAAATGCGACTATTGCTTGCTAGGAAATAGCGTTTGCAGATGTCTACGTATCGTAGAAATAGGGTTCTAATGCTACTTAAACCGCAATATCGCATCTCATTTATATGTTTCGTGATAAGACATGACATTCATTGCGAAGTATCATGTACACCTCGTATTCACTTCAAAAGAATGTAAGTGCGACACTTCCATGCTAGGAAATAGCGTTTGCAGATGTCTCCGCATCGAGGCCATAGAGTTCTAATGCTTCTTAAAACGCGATATCGCTTCTCTCTTCTATGTTTCATGATATGATATAATATTCATTGCGAAGTATCATGTATACCTCGTATTCACTTCAAGAGAATGTAAATGCGATACTTCCATGCTAGGAAATAGCGTTTGCAGATGTCTCCGCATCGAGGCCATAGAGTTCTAATGAATCTTAAAACGCGATAACGCATCTCTCTTCTATGTTTCATGATAAGATATAATATTCATTGCGAAGTGTCATGTATTCCTCGAATTCTCTCCAAACGAATGTAAATGCGACACTTCCTTGCTAGGAAATGGCGTATTCAAATGTCTACGTATCGTAGAAATAGAGTTCTAATGCTACTTAAATCGCGATATCGCATCTCATTTTATATGTTTCGTGATAAGATATAATATTCATTGCGAAGTGTCATGTATACCTCGTATTCACTCCTAAAGAATGTAAATGCGACTATTGGTTGCTACGAAATAGCGTTTGCAGATGTCTACGTATCGTAGCAATAGAGTTCTAGTGCTACTTAAATCGCGATATCGCAACTCATATATATGATTCGTAATAAGATATAATATTCATTGCGAAGTGTCATGTATACCACGTATTCACTTCAAAAGAATGTAAGTGCGACACTTCCATGCTAGGAAATAGCGATTGCAGATGTCTACGTATCGCAGCAATAGTGTTCTAATGCTTCTAAAAACGCGATATGGCATCTCTCTCCTATGTTTCATGATAAGATATAATACTCATTGCGAAGTGTCATGTATACCTCGTATTCTCTCCAATCGAATGTAAATGCGACACTTCCTTGCTAGGAAATGGCGTATTCAGATGTCTACGTATCGTAGCAACGGTGTTCTAATGCTACTTAAAACGCGAAATCGCATCTCTCTTCTATGTTTCGTGATAAGATATAATAATCATTGCGAAGTGTCATGTATACCTCGTATTCACTCCAAATGAATGTAATCGCGACTATTGCTTGCTAGGAAATGGCGTATTCAGATGTCTACGTATCGTAACAATAGAGTTCTAATGCTACTTAAATCGCGATATCGCATCTCATTAATATGTTTCGTGATAAGACATAATGTCCATCGCGAAGTGTCAGGTATACCTCGTATTCACTTCAAAAGAATGTAAATGCGATACTTCCATGCTAGGAAACAGCGTCTGCAGATGTCTACGCGTCGGGGCAATATAGTTCTAAAGCTTCTTAAAACGCGATATCGCATCTCACTTCTATGTTTCATGATAAGATATAATCTTCATTGCAAAGTGTCATGTATACCTCGTATTCCCTCCAAACGAATGTAAATGCGACACTTCCTTGCTAGGAAATGGCGTATTCAGATGTCTACGTATCGTAGCAATAGAGTTCTAATGCTACTTAAATCGCGACATCGCATCTCATTAATATGTTTCGTGATAAGACATAATGTTCATCGTGAAGTGTCATGTAAACCTCGAATTCACTTCAAAAGAATGTAAATGCGACTATTGGTTGCTAGGAAATAGCGATTGCAGATGTCTACATATCGCAGCAATAGCGTTCTAATGCTACTTATATAGCGATATGACACCTCATTTATATGTTTCGTCATAAGAAATAATGTTCATTGCGAAGTGTCATGTATACCTCGCATTCACTTCAAAAGAACGTAAGTGCGACACTTCCATGCTAGGAGATAGCGTTTGCAGATGTCTACATATCGCAGCAGTAGAGTTCTAATGCTTATTAGATCGCGATATCGCATCTCATTTCTATGTTTCGTGATATGTTATAATATTCATACCGTAGTGTCATGTAAACCTCGAATTCACTTCAAAAGAATGTAAATGCGACTATTGGCTGCTAGGAAATAGCGATTGCAGATGTCTACGTATCATAGCAATAATGTTCTAATGCTTCTCAAAACGCGATATCGCATCTCATTTCTAAGTTTCCTGATAAGATATAATATTCATTGCGGATTGTCATGTACACCTCGCATTCACTTCAAAAGAATGTAAATGCGACACTTCCATGCTAGGAAATAGCGTCTGCAGATGTCTACGCGTCGAGGCAATAGAGTTCTAATGCTTCTTAAAACGCGATATCGCATCTCACTCCTATGTTTCATGATAAGATATAATATTCATTGCGAAGTGTCATGTATACCTCGTATTCACATCAAAAGAATGTAAATGCGACTATTCCTTGCTAGGGCATAGCGATTGCAGATGCCTACGTATCGTAGCAATAGAGTTCTAATGCTTCTTAGATCGCGATATCGCATCTCATTTCTATGTTTCGTGATAAGTTATAATATTCATTCCGAAGTGTCATGTAAACCTCGAATTCGCTTCAAAAGAATGTAAATGCGACTATTGGTTGCTAGGAAATAGCGATTGCAGATGTCTACGTATCGTAGCAATAGTGTTCTAATGCTTCTCAAAACGCGATATCGCATCTCATTTCTATGTTTCATGATAAGATATAATGTTCATTGCGAAGTGTCATATATACCTCGTATTCACTTCAAAAGAATGTAATTGCGACACTTCCATGCTAGGAAATAGCGACTGCAGATGTCTACGCGTCGAGGCTATAGAGTTCTAATGCTTCTTAAAACGCGATATCGAATCTCTCTTCTATGTTACATGATAAGATATAATATTCATTGCGAAGTGTCATGTATACCTCGTATTCCCTCCAAACGAATGTAAATGCGACACTTCCTTGCTAGTAAATGGCGTATTCAGGTGTCTACGTATCGTAGAAATAGAGTTCTAATGCTACTTAAATCGCGATACCGCATCTCATTTATATGTTTCGTGATAAGATATAATATTCATTGCGAAGTGTCATGTATACCTCTTATTCACTTCAAAAGAATGTAAGTGCGACACTTCCATGCTAGGAAATAGCGTTTGCAGATGTCTCCGCATCGAGGCCACAGAGTTCTAATGCTTCTTAAAACGCGATATCGCATATCTCTTCTATGTTACATGATAAGGTATAATATTCATTGGGAAGTGACATGTATGCCTCGTATTCATTTCAATAGACTGTAAATGCGACTATTGCTTGCTAGGAAATAGCGTTTGCAGATGTCTACGTATCGTAGAAATAGAGTTCTAATGCTACTTAAACCGCAATATCGCATCTAATTTATATGTTTCGTGATAAGATATAACATTCATTGCGAAGTATCATGTACACCTCGTATTCACTTCAAAAGAATGTAAGTGCGACACTTCCATGCTAGGAAATAGCGTTTGCAGATGTCCCCGCATCGAGGCCGTAGAGTTCTAATGCTTCTTAAAACACGAAATCGCATCTCTCTTCTATGTTACATGAGAAGATATAATATTCATTGCGAAGTGTCATGTATACCTCGTATTCCCTCCAAACGAATGTAAATGCGACACTTCCATGCTAGGAAATGGCGTATTCAGATGTCTACGTATCGTAGCAATAGAGTTCTAATGCTACTTAAATCGCGATATCGCATCTCATTAATATGTTTCATGATAAGACATAATGTTCATTGCGAAGTGTCAGGTATACCTCGTATTCACTTCAAAAGAATGTAAATGCGACACTTCCATGCTAGGGAATAGCGTCTGCAGATGTCTACGCGTCGAGGCAATAGAGTTCTAATGCTTCTTAAAACGCGACATCGCATCTCACTTCTATGTTTCATGATAAGATATAATATTCATTGCGAAGTGTCATGTATACCTCGTATTCCCTCCAAACGAATGTAAATGCGACACATCCTTGCTAGGAAATGGCGTATACAGATGTCTACGTATCGTAGCAATAGAGTTCTAATGCTACTTGAATCGCAATATCGCATCTCATTTATATGTTTCTTGATAAGATATAATATTCATCGCGAAGTGTCAGGTATACCTCGTATTCACTTCAAAAGAATGTAAATGCGACACTTCCATGCTAGGAAGTAGCGTCTGCAGATGTCTACGCGTCGAGGCAATAGAGTTCTAATGCTTCTTAAAACGCGATATCGAATCTCAATTCTATGTTTCATTATAAGATATAATATGCATTGCGAAGTGTCATGTATACCTCGAATTCACTTCAAAGAAATGTAAATGCGACACTTCCATGCTAGGAAATAGAGTTTGCAGATATCTCCGCATCGAGGAAATAGGGTTCTAATTCTTCTTAAGACGCGATATCGCATCTCACTTTTATGTTACATGATAAGATATAATGTTCATTGCGAAGTGTCATATATACCTCGTATTCACTTCAAAAGAATGTAAATGCTAATCTTCCTTGCTAGGAAATAGCGTTTGCAGATGACTGCGTATCGTAGAAATGGAGTTCTAATACTTCTCAAAACGAGATATCGCATCTCATTTCTATGCTTCATGATAAGATATAATATTCATTGCGAAGTGTCATGTATACCTGGTATTCACTCCAAACGAATGTAAATGCGACACTTCCCTGCTAGGAAATAGCGTATTCAGATGTCTACGTATGGTAGCAATAGATATCTAATGCTACTTAAATCTCGATATCGCATCTCATTTCTACGTTTCATGATAAGATATAATATTCATTGCGATGTGTCATGCACACCTCGTATTCACTTTAAAAGAATGTAAATGTGACATTTCCATGCTAGGAAATAGCCTTTGCAGATATATCCGCATCGAGGCAATAGGGTTCTAATGCTTCTTAAAACGCGATATCGCATCTCACTTTTATGATACATGATAAGATATAATGTTCATTGCGAAGTGTCATGTATACCTCGTATTTACTTCAAAACAATGTAAATGCGACGTTTCCACCCTAGGAAATAGCCTTCGCAGATGTCTACGTATGGTAGCAATAGAGTTCCAATGCTACTTAAATCGCGATATCGCATCTCATTTATATGCTTCGTGATAAGATATAATATTCATCGCGAAGTGTCAAGTATACCTCGTAATCACTTCAAAAGAATGTAAATGCGACACTTCCATGCTAGGAAATAGCGTTTGCAGATATCTCCGCATCGCGGCCACAGAGTTCTAATGCTTCTTAAAACGCGATATCGCATCTCTCTTCTATGTTTCATGATAAGGTATAATATTCATTGGGAAGTGACATGTATGCCTCGTGTTCATTTCAAAAGAATGTAAATGCGACTATTGCTTGCTAGGAAATATCGTTTGCAGATGTCTACGTATCGTAGCAATAGAGTTCTGATGCTACTTAAATCGCGATATCGCATCTCATTTATATGTTTCGTGATAAGATATAATATTCATTGCGAAGTGTCATGTATACCTCTTATTCACTTCAAAAGAATGTAAGTGCGACACTTCCATGCTAGGAAATAGCGTTTGCAGATGTCTCCGCATCGAGGCCACAGAGTTCTAATGCTTCTTAAAACGCGATATCGCATATCTCTTCTATGTTACATGATAAGGTATAATATTCATTGGGAAGTGACATGTATGCCTCGTATTCATTTCAATAGACTGTAAATGCGACTATTGCTTGCTAGGAAGTAGCGTTTGCAGATGTCTACGTATCGTAGAAATAGAGTTCTAATGCTACTTAAACCGCAATATCGCATCTCATTTATATGTTTCGTGATAAGATATAACATTCATTGCGAAGTATCATGTACACCTCGTATTCACTTCAAAAGAATGTAAGTGCGACACTTCCATGCTAGGAAATAGCGTTTGCAGATGTCCCCGCATCGAGGCCGTAGAGTTCTAATGCTTCTTAAAACGCGAAATCGCATCTCTCTTCTATGTTACATGAGAAGATATAATATTCATTGCGAAGTGTCATGTATACCTCGTATTCCCTCCAAACGAATGTAAATGCGACACTTCCATGCTAGGAAATGGCGTATTCAGATGTCTACGTATCGTAGCAATAGAGTTCTAATGCTACTTAAATCGCGATATCGCATCTCATTAATATGTTTCATGATAAGACATAATGTTCATTGCGAAGTGTCAGGTATACCTCGTATTCACTTCAAAAGAATGTAAATGCGATATTTCCATGCTAGGAAATAGCGTCTGCAGATGTCTACGCGTCGGGGCAATATAGTTCTAATGCTTCTTAAAACGCGATATCGCATCTCACTTCTATGTTTCATGATAAGATATAATATTCATTGCGAAGTGTCATGTATACCTCGTATTCCCTCCAAACGAATGTAAATGCGACACTTCCTTGCTAGGAAATGGCGTATTCAGATGTCTACGTATCGTAGCAATAGAGTTCTAATGCTACTTAAATCGCGATATCGCATCTCATTTATATGTTTCGTGATATGATATAATATTCATCGCGAAGTGTCAGGTATACCTCGTATTCACTTCAAAAGAATGTAAATGCGACACTTCCATGCTAGGGAATAGCGTCTGCAGATGTCTACGCGTCGAGGCAATAGAGTTCTAATGCTTCTTAAAACGCGACATCGCATCTCACTTCTATGTTTCATGATAAGATATAATATTCATTGCGAAGTGTCATGTATACCTCGTATTCCCTCCAAACGAATGTAAATGCGACACATCCTTGCTAGGAAATTGCGTATACAGATGTCTACGTATCGTAGCAATAGAGTTCTAATGCTACTTGAATCGCAATATCGCATCTCATTTATATGTTTCTTGATAAGATATAATATTCATCGCGAAGTGTCAGGTATACCTCGTATTCACTTCAAAAGAACGTAAGTGCGACACTTCCATGCTAGGAAATAGCGTATGCAGATGTCTACGCGTCGGGGCAATAGAGTTCTAATGCTTCTTAAAACGCGATATCGAATCTCAATTCTATGTTTCATTATAAGATATAATATTCATTGCGAAGTGTCATGTATACCTCGTATTCACTTCAAAAGAACGTAAGTGCGACACTTCCATGCTAGGAAATAGCGTATGCAGATGTCTACGCGTCGGGGCAATATAGTTCTAATGCTTCTTAAAACGCGCTATCGCATCTCACTTCTATGTTTCTTGATAAGATATAATATTCAATGCGAAGTGTCATGTATACCTCGTATTCACTTCTAAAGAATGTAAATGCGATTATTGGCTGCTAGGAAATAGCGATTGCAGATGTCTACGTATCATAGCAATAATGTTCTAATGCTTCTCAAAACGCGATATCGCATTTCATTTCTAAGTTTCCTGATAAGATATAGTATTCATTGCGGATTGTCATGTACACCTCGTATTCACTTCAAAAGAATGTAAATGCGACACTTCCATGCTAGGAAATAGCGTCTGCAGATGTCTACGCGTCGAGGCAATAGAGTTCTAATGCTTCTTAAAACGCGATATCGAATCTCAATTCTATGTTTCATTATAAGATATAATATGCATTGCGAAGTGTCATGTATACCTCGAATTCACTTCAAAGAAATGTAAATGCGACACTTCCATGCTAGGAAATAGAGTTTGCAGATATCTCCGCATCGAGGAAATAGGGTTCTAATTCTTCTTAAGACGCGATATCGCATCTCACTTTTATGTTACATGATAAGATATAATGTTCATTGCGAAGTGTCATATATACCTCGTATTCACTTCAAAAGAATGTAAATGCTAATCTTCCTTGCTAGGAAATAGCGTTTGCAGATGACTGCGTATCGTAGAAATGGAGTTCTAATACTTCTCAAAACGAGATATCGCATCTCATTTCTATGCTTCATGATAAGATATAATATTCATTGCGAAGTGTCATGTATACCTGGTATTCACTCCAAACGAATGTAAATGCGACACTTCCCTGCTAGGAAATAGCGTATTCAGATGTCTACGTATGGTAGCAATAGAGTTCTAATGCTACTTAAACCGCAATATCGCATCTCATTTATATGTTTCGTGATAAGATATAACATTCATTGCGATGTGTCATGTACACCTCGTATTCACTTCAAAAGAATGTAAATGTGACATTTCCACGCTAGGAAATAGCGTTTGCAGATGTCTACGCGTCGAGGCAATAGAGTTCTAATGCTTCTTAAAACGCGATATCGAATCTCAATTCTATGTTTCGTTATAAGATATAATATTCATTGCGAAGTGTCATGTATACCTCGTATTCACTTCAAAAGAACGTAAGTGCGACACTTCCATGCTAGGAAATAGCGTATGCAGATGTCTACGCGTCGGGGCAATATAGTTCTAATGCTTCTTAAAACGCGATATCGCATCTCACTTCTATGTTTCTTGATAAGATATAATATTCAATGCGAAGTGTCATGTATACCTCGTATTCACTTCTAAAGAATGTAAATGCGATTATTGCTTGCTAGGAAATAACGTTGGCATATGTCTACATATCGCAGCAATAGCGTTCTAATGCTACTTATATCGCGATATGACACCTCATTTATATGTTTCGTCATAAGAAATAATGTTCATTGCGAAGTGTCATGTATACCTCGCATTCACTTCAAAAGAACGTAAGTGCGACACTTCCATGCTAGGAAATAGCGTTTGCAGATGTCTACATATCGCAGCAATAGAGTTCTAATGCTTCTTAGATCGCGATATCGCATCTCATTTCTATGTTTCGTGATATGTTATAATATTCATACCGTAGTGTCATGTAAACCTCGAATTCACTTCAAAAGAATGTAAATGCGACTATTGGCTGCTAGGAAATAGCGATTGCAGATGTCTACGTATCATAGCAATAATGTTCTAATGCTTCTCAAAACGCGATATCGCATCTCATTAATATGTTTCGTGATAAGACATAATGTCCATCGCGAAGTGTCAGGTATACCTCGTATTCCCTCCAAACGAATGTAAATGCGACACTTCCTTGCTAGGAAATGGCGTATTCAGATGTCTACGTATCGTAGCAATAGAGTTCTAATGCTACTTAAATCGCGATATCGCATCTCATTAATATGTTTCGTGATAAGACATAATGTTCAACGTGAAGTGTCATGTAAACCTCGAATTCACTTCAAAAGAATGTAAATGCGACTATTGGTTGCTAGGAAATAGCGATTGCAGATGTCTACATATCGCAGCAATAGCGTTCTAATGCTACTTATATCGCGATATGACACCTCATTTATATGTTTCGTCATAAGAAATAATGTTCATTGCGAAGTGTCATGTATACCTCGCATTCACTTCAAAAGAACGTAAGTGCGACACTTCCATGCTAGGAAATAGCGTTTGCAGATGTCTACATATCGCAGCAGTAGAGTTCTAATGCTTATTAGATCGCGATATCGCATCTCATTTCTATGTTTCGTGATATGTTATAATATTCATACCGTAGTGTCATGTAAACCTCGAATTCACTTCAAAAGAATGTAAATGCGACTATTGGCTGCTAGGAAATAGCGATTGCAGATGTCTACGTATCATAGCAATAATGTTCTAATGCTTCTCAAAACGCGATATCGCATCTCATTTCTAAGTTTCCTGATAAGATATAATATTCATTGCGGATTGTCATGTACACCTCGTATTCACTTCAAAAGAATGTAAATGCGACACTTCCATGCTAGGAAATAGCGTCTGCAGATGTCTACGCGTCGAGGCAATAGAGTTCTAATGCTTCTTAAAACGCGATATCGCATCTCACTCCTATGTTTCATGATAAGATATAATATTCATTGCGAAGTGTCATGTATACCTCGTACTCACATCAATAGAATGTAAATGCGACTATTCCTTGCTAGGGCATAGCGTTTGCAGATGCCTACGTATCGTAGCAATAGAGTTCTAATGCTTCTTAGATCGCGATATCGCATCTCATTTCTATGTTTCGTGATAAGTTATAATATTCATTCCGAAGTGTCATGTAATCCTCGAATTCGCTTCAAAAGAATGTAAATGCGACTATTGGTTGCTAGGAAATAGCGATTGCAGATGTCTACGTATCGTAGCAATAGAGTTCTAATGCTTCTCAAAACGCGATATCGCATCTCATTTCTATGTTTCAAGATAAGATATAATGTTCATTGCGAAGTGTCATATATACCTCGTATTCACTTCAAAAGAATGTAAATGCGACACTTCCATGCTAGGAAATAGCGACTGCAGATGTCTACGCGTCGAGGCTATAGAGTTCTAATGCTTCTTAAAACGCGATATCGAATCTCTCTTCTATGTTACATGATAAGATATAATATTCATTGCGAAGTGTCATGTATACCTCGTATTCCCTCCAAACGAATGTAAATGCGACACTTCCTTGCTAGTAAATGGCGTATTCAGATGTCTACGTATCGTAGCAATAGAGTTCTAATGCTACTTAAATCGCGATATCGCATCTCATTTATATGTTTCGTGATAAGATATAATATTCATCGCGAAGTGTCAGGTATACCTCGTATTCACTTCAAAAGAATGTAAATGCGACACTTCCATGCTAGGAAATAGCGTCTGCAGATGTCTACGCGTCGAGTCAATAGAGTTCTAATGCTTCTTAAAACGCGATATCGAATCTCAATTCTATGTTTCATTATAAGATATAATATGCATTGCGAAGTGTCATGTATACCTCGAATTCACTTCAAAGGAATGTAAATGCGACACTTCCATGCTAGGAAATAGCGTTTGCAGATATCTCCGCATCGAGGAAATAGGGTTCTAATTCTTCTTAAGACGCGATATCGCATCGCACTTTTATGTTACATGATAAGATATAATGTTCATTGCGAAGTGTCATATATACCTCGTATTCACTTCAAAAGAATGTATATGCTAATCTTCCTTGCCAGGAAATAGCGTTTGCAGATGACTACGTATCGTAGCAATGGAGTTCTAATACTTCTCAAAACGAGATATCGCATCTCATTTCTATGCTTCATGATAAGATATAATATTCATTGCGAAGTGTCATGTATACCTGGTATTCACTCCAAACGAATGTAAATGCGACACTTCCCTGCTAGGAAATAGCGTATTCAGATGTCTACGTATGGTAGCAATAGATATCTAATGCTACTTAAATCTCGATATCGCATCTCATTTCTACGTTTCATGATAAGATATAATATTCATTGCGATGTGTCATGCACACCTCGTATTCACTTTAAAAGAATGTAAATGTGACATTTCCATGCTAGGAAATAGCCTTTGCAGATATCTCCGCATCGAGGCAATAGGGTTCTAATGCTTCTTAAAACGCGATATCGCATCTCACTTTTATGATACATGATAAGATATAATGTTCATTGCGAAGTGTCATGTATACCTCGTATTTACTTCAAAACAATGTAAATGCGACGTTTCCACCCTAGGAAATAGCCTTCGCAGATGTCTACGTATGGTAGCAATAGAGTTCCAATGCTACTTAAATCGCGATATCGCATCTCATTTATATGCTTCGTGATAAGATATAATATTCATCGCGAAGTGTCAGGTATACCTCGTAATCACTTCAAAAGAATGTAAATGCGACACTTCCATGCTAGGAAATAGCGTTTGCAGATATCTCCGCATCGCGGCCACAGAGTTCTAATGCTTCTTAAAACGCGATATCGCATCTCTCTTCTATGTTTCATGATAAGGTATAATATTCATTGGGAAGTGACATGTATGCCTCGTGTTCATTTCAAAAGAATGTAAATGCGACTATTGCTTGCTAGGAAATATCGTTTGCAGATGTCTACGTAGCGTAGCAATAGAGTTCTGATGCTACTTAAATCGCGATATCGCATCTCATTTATATGTTTCGTGATAAGATATAATATTCATTGCGAAGTGTCATGTATACCTCTTATTCACTTCAAAAGAATGTAAGTGCGACACTTCCATGCTAGGAAATAGCGTTTGCAGATGTCTCCACATAGAGGCCACAGATTTGTAATGCTTCTTAAAACGCGATATCGCATATCTCTTCTATGTTACATGATAAGGTATAATATTCATTGGGAAGTGACATGTATGCCTCGTATTCATTTCAATAGACTGTAAATGCGACTATTGCTTGCTAGGAAATAGCGTTTGCAGATGTCTACGTATCGTAGAAATAGAGTTCTAATGCTACTTAAACCGCAATATCGCATCTCATTTATATGTTTCGTGATAAGATATAACATTCATTGCGAAGTATCATGTACACCTCGTATTCACTTCAAAAGAATGTAAGTGCGACACTTCCATGCTAGGAAATAGCGTTTGCAGATGTCCCCGCATCGAGGCCGTAGAGTTCTAATGCTTCTTAAAACGCGAAATCGCATCTCTCTTCTATGTTACATGAGAAGATATAATATTCATTGCAAAGTGTCATGTATACCTCGTATTCCCTCCAAACGAATGTAAATGCGACACTTCCTTGCTAGGAAATGGCGTATTCAGATGTCTACGTATCGTAGCAATAGAGTTCTAATACTTCTCAAACGAGATATCGCATCTCATTTCTATGCTTCATGATAAGATATAATATTCATTGCGAAGTGTCATGTATACCTCGTATTCACTTCTAAAGAATGTAAATGCGATTATTGCTTGCTAGGAAATAACGTTTGCAGATGTCTACATATCGCAGCAATAGCGTTCTAATGCTACTTATATCGCGATATGACACCTCATTTATATGTTTCGTCATAAGAAATAATGTTCATTGCGAAGTGTCATGTATACCTCGCATTCACTTCAAAAGAACGTAAGTGCGACACTTCCATGCTAGGAAATAGCGTTTGCAGGTGTCTACATATCGCAGCAATAGAGTTCTAATGCTTCTTAGATCGCGATATCGCATCTCATTTCTATGTTTCGTGATATGTTATAATATTCATACCGTAGTGTCATGTAAACCTCGAATTCACTTCTAAAGAATGTAAATGCGACTATTGGCTGCTAGGAAATAGCGATTGCAGATGTCTACGTATCATAGCAATAATGTTCTGATGCTTCTCAAAACGCGATATCGCATCTCATTTCTAAGTTTCCTGATAAGATATAATATTCATTGCGGATTGTCATGTACACCTCGTATTCACTTCAAAAGAATGTAAATGCGACACTTCCATGCTAGGAAATAGCGTCTGCAGATGTCTACGCGTCGAGGCAATAGAGTTCTAATGCTTCTTAAAACGCGATATCGAATCTCAATTCTATGTTTCATTATAAGATATAATATGCATTGCGAAGTGTCATGTATACCTCGAATTCACTTCAAAGAAATGTAAATGCGACACTTCCATGCTAGGAAATAGCGTTTGCAGATATCTCCGCATCGAGGAAATAGGGTTCTAATTCTTCTTAAGACGCGATATCGCATCTCACTTTTATGTTACATGATAAGATATAATGTTCATTGCGAAGTGTCATATATACCTCGTATTCACTTCAAAAGAATGTAAATGCTAATCTTCCTTGCTAGGGAATAGCGTTTGCAGATGACTACGTATCGTAGCAATGGAGTCCTAATACTTCTCAAAACGAGATATCGCATCTCATTTCTATGCTTCATGATAAGATATAATATTCATTGCGAAGTGTCATGTATACCTGGTATTCACTCCAAACGAATGTAAATGCGACACTTCCCTGCTAGGAAGTAGCGTATTCAGATGTCTACGTATGGTAGCAATAGATTTCTAATGCTACTTAAATCTCGATATCGCATCTCATTTCTATGCTTCATGATAAGATATAATATTCATTGCGAAGTGTCATGTATACCTGGTATTCACTCCAAACGAATGTAAATGCGACACTTCCCTGCTAGGAAATAGCGTATTCAGATGTCTACGTATGGTAGCAATAGATATCTAATGCTACTTAAATCTCGATATCGCATCTCATTTCTACGTTTCATGATAAGATATAATATTCATTGCGATGTGTCATGCACACCTCGTATTCACTTTAAAAGAATGTAAATGTGACATTTCCATGCTAGGAAATAGCCTTTGCAGATATCTCCGCATCGAGGCAATAGGGTTCTAATGCTTCTTAAAACGCGATATCGCATCTCACTTTTATGATACATGATAAGATATAATGTTCATTGCGAAGTGTCATGTATACCTCGTATTTACTTCAAAACAATGTAAATGCGACGTTTCCACCCTAGGAAATAGCCTTCGCAGATGTCTACGTATGGTAGCAATAGAGTTCCAATGCTACTTAAATCGCGATATCGCATCTCATTTATATGCTTCGTGATAAGATATAATATTCATCGCGAAGTGTCAGGTATACCTCGTAATCACTTCAAAAGAATGTAAATGCGACACTTCCATGCTAGGAAATAGCGTTTGCAGATATCTCCGCATCGCGGCCACAGAGTTCTAATGCTTCTTAAAACGCGATATCGCATCTCTCTTCTATGTTTCATGATAAGGTATAATATTCATTGGGAAGTGACATGTATGCCTCGTGTTCATTTCAAAAGAATGTAAATGCGACTATTGCTTGCTAGGAAATATCGTTTGCAGATGTCTACGTAGCGTAGCAATAGAGTTCTGATGCTACTTAAATCGCGATATCGCATCTCATTTATATGTTTCGTGATAAGATATAATATTCATTGCGAAGTGTCATGTATACCTCTTATTCACTTCAAAAGAATGTAAGTGCGACACTTCCATGCTAGGAAATAGCGTTTGCAGATGTCTCCACATAGAGGCCACAGATTTGTAATGCTTCTTAAAACGCGATATCGCATATCTCTTCTATGTTACATGATAAGGTATAATATTCATTGGGAAGTGACATGTATGCCTCGTATTCATTTCAATAGACTGTAAATGCGACTATTGCTTGCTAGGAAATAGCGTTTGCAGATGTCTACGTATCGTAGAAATAGAGTTCTAATGCTACTTAAACCGCAATATCGCATCTCATTTATATGTTTCGTGATAAGATATAACATTCATTGCGAAGTATCATGTACACCTCGTATTCACTTCAAAAGAATGTAAGTGCGACACTTCCATGCTAGGAAATAGCGTTTGCAGATGTCCCCGCATCGAGGCCGTAGAGTTCTAATGCTTCTTAAAACGCGAAATCGCATCTCTCTTCTATGTTACATGAGAAGATATAATATTCATTGCAAAGTGTCATGTATACCTCGTATTCCCTCCAAACGAATGTAAATGCGACACTTCCTTGCTAGGAAATGGCGTATTCAGATGTCTACGTATCGTAGCAATAGAGTTCTAATGCTACTTAAATCGCGATATCGCATCTCATTAATATGTTTCATGATAAGACATAATGTTCATTGCGAAGTGTCAGGTATACCTCGTATTCACTTCAAAAGAATGTAAATGCGATATTTCCATGCTAGGAAATAGCGTCTGCAGATGTCTACGCGTCGGGGCAATATAGTTCTAATGCTTCTTAAAACGCGATATCGCATCTCACTTCTATGTTTCATGATAAGATATAATATTCATTGCGAAGTGTCATGTATACCTCGTATTCCCTCCAAACGAATGTAAATGCGACACATCCTTGCTAGGAAATGGCGTATACAGATGTCTACGTATCGTAGCAATAGAGTTCTAATGCTACTTGAATCGCAATATCGCATCTCAATTCTATGTTTCATTATAAGATATAATATTCATTGCGAAGTGTCATGTATACCTCGTATTCACTTCAAAAGAACGTAAGTGCGACACTTCCATGCTAGGAAATAGCGTATGCAGATGTCTACGCGTCGGGGCAATATAGTTCTAATGCTTCTTAAAACGCGCTATCGCATCTCACTTCTATGTTTCTTGATAAGATATAATATTCAATGCGAAGTGTCATGTATACCTCGTATTCACTTCTAAAGAATGTAAATGCGATTATTGCTTGCTAGGAAATAACGATTGCAGATGTCTACATATCGCAGCAATAGCGTTCTAATGCTACTTATATCGCGATATGACACCTCATTTATATGTTTCGTCATAAGAAATAATGTTCATTGCGAAGTGTCATGTATACCTCGCATTCACTTCAAAAGAACGTAAGTGCGACACTTCCATGCTAGGAAATAGCGTTTGCAGATGTCTACATATCGCAGCAATA
The DNA here is from genome assembly GCF_050948175.1 of Xylocopa sonorina. Taxonomy (NCBI): domain Eukaryota; kingdom Metazoa; phylum Arthropoda; class Insecta; order Hymenoptera; family Apidae; genus Xylocopa; species Xylocopa sonorina. Next base: position 704,899 of record NW_027490196.1, read on the forward strand.
GAGTTCTAATGCTTCTTAGATCGCGATATCGCATCTCATTTCTATGTTTCGTGATATGTTATAATATTCATACCGTAGTGTCATGTAAACCTCGAATTCACTTCAAAAGAATGTAAATGCGACTATTGGCTGCTAGGAAATAGCGATTGCAGATGTCTACGTATCATAGCAATAATGTTCTAATGCTTCTCAAAACGCGATATCGCATCTCATTTCTAAGTTTCCTGATAAGATATAATATTCATTGCGGATTGTCATGTACACCTCGTATTCACTTCAAAAGAATGTAAATGCGACACTTCCATGCTAGGAAATAGCGTCTGCAGATGTCTACGCGTCGAGGCAATAGAGTTCTAATGCTTCTTAAAACGCGATATCGAATCTCAATTCTATGTTTCATTATAAGATATAATATGCATTGCGAAGTGTCATGTATACCTCGAATTCACTTCAAAGAAATGTAAATGCGACACTGCCATGCTAGGAAATAGAGTTTGCAGATATCTCCGCATCGAGGAAGTAGGGTTCTAATTCTTCTTAAGACGCGATATCGCATCTCACTTTTATGTTACATGATAAGATATAATGTTCATTGCGAAGTGTCATATATACCTCGTATTCACTTCAAAAGAATGTAAATGCTAATCTTCCTTGCTAGGAAATAGCGTTTGCAGATGACTGCGTATCGTAGAAATGGAGTTCTAATACTTCTCAAAACGAGATATCGCATCTCATTTCTATGCTTCATGATAAGATATAATATTCATTTCGAAGTGTCATGTATACCTGGTATTCACTCCAAACGAATGTAAATGCGACACTTCCCTGCTAGGAAATAGCGTATTCAGATGTCTACGTATGGTAGCAATAGAGTTCTAATGCTACTTAAACCGCAATATCGCATCTCATTTATATGTTTCGTGATAAGATATAACATTCATTGCGATGTGTCATGTACACCTCGTATTCACTTCAAAAGAATGTAAATGTGACATTTCCACGCTAGGAAATAGCGTTTGCAGATGTCTACGCGTCGAGGCAATAGAGTTCTAATGCTTCTTAAAACGCGATATCGAATCTCAATTCTATGTTTCATTATAAGATATAATATTCATTGCGAAGTATCATGTATACCTCGTATTCACTTCTAAAGAATGTAAATGCGATTATTGCTTGCTAGGAAATAACGTTTGCAGATGTCTACATATCGCAGCAATAGCGTTCTAATGCTACTTATATCGCGATATGACACCTCATTTATATGTTTCGTCATAAGAAATAATGTTCATTGCGAAGTGTCATGTATACCTCGCATTCACTTCAAAAGAACGTAAGTGCGACACTTCCATGCTAGGAAATAGCGTTTGCAGATGTCTACATATCGCAGCAATAGAGTTCTAATGCTTCTTAGATCGCGATATCGCATCTCATTTCTATGTTTCGTGATATGTTATAATATTCATACCGTAGTGTCATGTAAACCTCGAATTCACTTCAAAAGAATGTAAATGCGACTATTGGCTGCTAGGAAATAGCGATTGCAGATGTCTACGTATCATAGCAATAATGTTCTAATGCTTCTCAAAACGCGATATCGCATCTCATTTCTAAGTTTCCTGATAAGATATAATATTCATTGCGGATTGTCATGTACACCTCGTATTCACTTCAAAAGAATGTAAATGCGACACTTCCATGCTAGGAAATAGCGTCTGCAGATGTCTACGCGTCGAGGCAATAGAGTTCTAATGCTTCTTAAAACGCGATATCGAATCTCAATTCTATGTTTCATTATAAGATATAATATGCATTGCGAAGTGTCATGTATACCTCGAATTCACTTCAAAGAAATGTAAATGCGACACTGCCATGCTAGGAAATAGAGTTTGCAGATATCTCCGCATCGAGGAAGTAGGGTTCTAATTCTTCTTAAGACGCGATATCGCATCTCACTTTTATGTTACATGATAAGATATAATGTTCATTGCGAAGTGTCATATATACCTCGTATTCACTTCAAAAGAATGTAAATGCTAATCTTCCTTGCTAGGAAATAGCGTTTGCAGATGACTGCGTATCGTAGAAATGGAGTTCTAATACTTCTCAAAACGAGATATCGCATCTCATTTCTATGCTTCATGATAAGATATAATATTCATTTCGAAGTGTCATGTATACCTGGTATTCACTCCAAACGAATGTAAATGCGACACTTCCCTGCTAGGAAATAGCGTATTCAGATGTCTACGTATGGTAGCAATAGAGTTCTAATGCTACTTAAACCGCAATATCGCATCTCATTTATATGTTTCGTGATAAGATATAACATTCATTGCGATGTGTCATGTACACCTCGTATTCACTTCAAAAGAATGTAAATGTGACATTTCCACGCTAGGAAATAGCGTTTGCAGATGTCTACGCGTCGAGGCAATAGAGTTCTAATGCTTCTTAAAACGCGATATCGAATCTCAATTCTATGTTTCATTATAAGATATAATATTCATTGCGAAGTATCATGTATACCTCGTATTCACTTCTAAAGAATGTAAATGCGATTATTGCTTGCTAGGAAATAACGTTTGCAGATGTCTACATATCGCAGCAATAGCGTTCTAATGCTACTTATATCGCGATATGACACCTCATTTATATGTTTCGTCATAAGAAATAATGTTCATTGCGAAGTGTCATGTATACCTCGCATTCACTTCAAAAGAACGTAAGTGCGACACTTCCATGCTAGGAAATAGCGTTTGCAGATGTCTACATATCGCAGCAATAGAGTTCTAATGCTTCTTAGATCGCGATATCGCATCTCATTTCTATGTTTCGTGATATGTTATAATATTCATACCGTAGTGTCATGTAAACCTCGAATTCACTTCAAAAGAATGTAAATGCGACTATTGGCTGCTAGGAAATAGCGATTGCAGATGTCTACGTATCATAGCAATAATGTTCTAATGCTTCTCAAAACGCGATATCGCATCTCATTTCTAAGTTTCCTGATAAGATATAATATTCATTGCGGATTGTCATGTACACCTCGTATTCACTTCAAAAGAATGTAAATGCGACACTTCCATGCTAGGAAATAGCGTCTGCAGATGTCTACGCGTCGAGGCAATAGAGTTCTAATACTTCTCAAAACGAGATATCGCATCTCATTTCTATGCTTCATGATAAGATATAATATTCATTGCGAAGTGTCATGTATACCTCGTATTCACTTCTAAAGAATGTAAATGCGATTATTGCTTGCTAGGAAATAACGTTTGCAGATGTCTACATATCGCAGCAATAGCGTTCTAATGCTACTTATATCGCGATATGACACCTCATTTATATGTTTCGTCATAAGAAATAATGTTCATTGCGAAGTGTCATGTATACCTCGCATTCACTTCAAAAGAACGTAAGTGCGACACTTCCATGCTAGGAAATAGCGTTTGCAGGTGTCTACATATCGCAGCAATAGAGTTCTAATGCTTCTTAGATCGCGATATCGCATCTCATTTCTATGTTTCGTGATATGTTATAATATTCATACCGTAGTGTCATGTAAACCTCGAATTCACTTCTAAAGAATGTAAATGCGACTATTGGCTGCTAGGAAATAGCGATTGCAGATGTCTACGTATCATAGCAATAATGTTCTGATGCTTCTCAAAACGCGATATCGCATCTCATTTCTAAGTTTCCTGATAAGATATAATATTCATTGCGGATTGTCATGTACACCTCGTATTCACTTCAAAAGAATGTAAATGCGACACTTCCATGCTAGGAAATAGCGTCTGCAGATGTCTACGCGTCGAGGCAATAGAGTTCTAATGCTTCTTAAAACGCGATATCGAATCTCAATTCTATGTTTCATTATAAGATATAATATGCATTGCGAAGTGTCATGTATACCTCGAATTCACTTCAAAGAAATGTAAATGCGACACTTCCATGCTAGGAAATAGCGTTTGCAGATATCTCCGCATCGAGGAAATAGGGTTCTAATTCTTCTTAAGACGCGATATCGCATCTCACTTTTATGTTACATGATAAGATATAATGTTCATTGCGAAGTGTCATATATACCTCGTATTCACTTCAAAAGAATGTAAATGCTAATCTTCCTTGCTAGGGAATAGCGTTTGCAGATGACTACGTATCGTAGCAATGGAGTCCTAATACTTCTCAAAACGAGATATCGCATCTCATTTCTATGCTTCATGATAAGATATAATATTCATTGCGAAGTGTCATGTATACCTGGTATTCACTCCAAACGAATGTAAATGCGACACTTCCCTGCTAGGAAGTAGCGTATTCAGATGTCTACGTATGGTAGCAATAGATTTCTAATGCTACTTAAATCTCGATATCGCATCTCATTTCTATGTTTCATGATAAGATATAATATTCATTGCGATGTGTCATGTACACCTCGTATTCACTTCAAAAGAATGTAAATGTGACATTTCCATGCTAGGAAATAGCCTTTGCAGATATCTCCGCATCGAGGCAATAGGGTTCCAATGCTTCTTAAAACGCGATATCGCATCTCACTTTTATGATACATGATAAGATATAATGTTCATTGCGAAGTATCATGTATACCTCGTATTTACTTCAAAACAATGTAAATGCGACGTTTCCACCCTAGGAAATAGCCTTCGCAGATGTCTACGTATCGCAGCAATAGAGTTCTAATGCTTCTTCAAACGCGATATCGCTTCTCATTTCTATGTTTCGTGATATGTTATAATATTCATACCGTAGTGTCATGTAAACCTCGAATTCACTTCTAAAGAAAGTAAATGCGACTATTGGCTGCTAGGAAATAGCGATTGCAGATGTCTACGTATCATAGCAATAATGTTCTGATGCTTCTCAAAACGCGATATCGCATCTCATTTGTAAGTTTCCTGATAAGATATAATATTCATTGCGGATTGTCATGTACACCTCGTATTCACTTCAAAAGAATGTAAATGCGACCCTTCCATGCTAGGGAAAAGCCTTTGCAGATGTCTACGTATCGTAGCAATAGAGTTCTAATGCTTCTCAAAACGCGATATAGCACCTCCTTCCTATGTTTCATGATAAGATATAATATTCATTGCGAAGTGTCATGTATATCTCGTATTCACAACAAAAGAATGTAAATGCGACACTTCCATGCTAGGAAATAGCGTTTGCAGATGTCTACGTATCACAGCAATAGATCACTAATGCTTCTTAGAACGAGATGTCGTATTTCATTTCTATGTTTCGTAGTAAGATATAATATTCATTGTGTAATGTTATGTATACCTCGTATTCACTTCAGTGAAATGTAAGTGCGAAATTTCCTTGCTAGGAAATAGAGTTTGCAGATGTCTACGTATATTAGCAATAGAGTTCTAATGCTTCTCAAAACGCGATATAGCACCTCATTCCTATGTTTCATGATAAGATATAATATTCATTGCGAAGTGTCATGTATATATCGTATTCACTTCAAAAGAATGTAAATGCGACACTTCCATGCTAGGAAGTAGCGTTTGCATCTGTCTACGTATCGTACCATTCGTGTTCTAATGCTTCTTAGAACGCGATATCGCATCTCACTTCTATGTTTCATGATAAGATATAATATTCATTGCGAAGTGTCATGTATATCTCGTATTCACATCAAAAGAATGTAAATGCGACACTTCCATGCTGGGAAATAGCGTTTGCAGATGTCTACGTATCGCAGCAATAGAGTTCTAATGCTCCTTAAAACGCGATATAGCACCTCATTCCTTTGTTTCATGATAAGATATAATATCCATTGCGAAGTGTCATGTATACCTCGTATTCACTTCAAAAGAATGTAAATGCGACACTTCCATGCTTGGAAATAGCGTTTGCAGATGTCTACGTATCGTAGCAACAGAGTTCTAATGCTTCTTAAAACGAGATGTCGCATCTCACTTCTATGTATCGAGATAAGGTATAATATTCATTGCGAAGTGTCATGTATACCTCGTATTCACTTCAAAAGAATGTAAATGCGACACTTCCTTGCTAGGAAATAGCGTTTGCAGATGTCTACGTATCACAGCAATAGAGTACTTATGCTTCTGAAAACGAGATGTCGTATTTCATTTCTATGTTTCGTAATAAGATATAATATTCATTGCGTAATGTTATGTATACCTCGTATTCACTTCAATGGAATGTAATGGGACATTTCCATGGTAGGAAATAGAGTTTGGAGATGTCTACGTATATTAGCAATAGTGTTCTAATGCTTCTCAAAACGCAATATAGCACCTCATTCCTATGTTTCATGATAAGATATAATATTCATTGCGAAGTGTCATGTATATCTCGTATTCACTTCAAAAGAATGTAAATGCGACACTTCCATGCTAGGAAATAGCGTTTGCAGATGTCTACGTATCGTAGCAATAGAGTTCTAATGCATCTTAAAACGAGATGTCGCATCTCACTTCTATGTATCGAGATAAGGTATAATATTCATTGCGAAGTGTCATGTATACCTCGTATTCACTTCAAAAGAATGTAAATGCGACACTTCCTTGCTAGGAAATAGCGTTTGCAGATGTCTACGTATCACAGCAATAGAGTACTTATGCTTCTGAAAACGAGATGTCGTCTTTCATTTCTATGTTTCGTAATAAGATATAATATTCATTGCGTAATGTTATGTATACCTCGTATTCACTTCAATGGAATGTAATGGGACATTTCCATGGTAGGAAATAGAGTTTGGAGATGTCTACGTATATTAGCAATAGTGTTCTAATGCTTCTCAAAACGCAATATAGCACCTCATTCCTATGTTTCATGATAAGATATAATATTCATTGCGAAGTGTCATGTATATCTCGTATTCACTTCAAAAGAATGTAAATGCGACACTTCCATGCTAGGAAATAGCGTTTGCAGATGTCTACGTATCGTAGCAATAGAGTTCTAATGCTTCTTAAAACGCGATATCGCATCTCACTTCTATGTTTCATGATAAGATATAATATCCATTGCGAAGTGTCATGTATACCTCGTATTCACTTCAAAAGAATGTAAATGCGACACTTCCATGCTTGGAAATAGCGTTTGCAGATGTCTACGTATCGTAGCAACAGAGTTCTAATGCTTCTGAAATCGAGATGTCGTATTTCATTTCTATGTTTCGTAATAAGATATAATATTCATTGTGTAATGTTATGTATACCTCGTATTCACTTCAATGGAATGTAATGGGACATTTCCATGGTAGGAAATAGAGTTTGCAGATGTCTACGTATATTAGCAATAGTGTTCTAATGCTTCTCAAAACGCAATATAGCACCTCATTCCTATGTTTCATGATAAGATATAATATTCATTGCGAAGTGCCATGTATATCTCGTATTCACTTCAAAAGAATGTAAATGCGACACTTCCATGCTAGGAAATAGCGTTTGCAGATGTCTACGTATCGTAGCAATAGAGTTCTAATGCTTCTTAAAACGCAATATCGCATCTCACTTCTATGTTTCATGATAAGATATAATATCCATTGCGAAGTGTCATGTATACCTCGTATTCACTTCAAAAGAATGTAAATGCGACACTTCCATGCTCGGAAATAGCGTTTGCAGATGTCTACGTATCGTAGCAACAGAGTTCTAATGCTTCTTAAAACGAGATGTCGCATCTAACATCTATGTATCGAGATAAGGTATAATATTCATTGCGAAGTGTCATGTATACCTCGTATTCACTTCAAATGAATGTAAATGCGAAGCTTCCTTGCTAGGAAATAGCGTTTGCAGATGTCTACGTATCGTAGCAATAGAGTTCTAATGCTTCCTAAAACGCGATATCACATCTCACTTCTATGTTTCGAGATAAGATATAATTTTCATTGCGAAGTGTCATGTATACCTCTTATTCACTTCAAAAGAATGTAAAAGCGACACTTCCTTGCTAGGAAATAGCGTTTCCAGATGACCACGTATCGTAAGAATGGAGTTCTAATGCTCCTTAAAACGAGATGTCGCATTCCATTTCTATGTTTCGTGATAAGATATAATATTCATTGTGGAGTGTTATGTATACCTCGCATTCACTTCAAAAGATTGTAAATGCGACACTTCCTTGCTAGGAAATATTGTTTGCAGATGTCTACGTATCGTAAAAACAGAGTTCTAATGCTTCTTAAGACGCGATATCGCATATTTCCTCTATGATTCTTGATAAGATATAATATTCATTGCGAAGTGTCATGTATACCTCGTATTCACTTCAAAAGAATGTAAATGCGACACTTGCATGCTGGGAAATAGCGTTTGCAGATGTCTACGTATCGTAGCAATAGAGTTCTAATGCTTCTTCAAACGCGATATCGCATCTCACTTCTATGTTTCATGATAAGATATAATATTCATTGCGAAGTGTCATGTATACCTCGTATTCACTTCAAAAGAATGTAAATGCGACACTTCCTTGCTAGGAAATAGCGTTTGCAGATGTCTACGTATCACAGCAATAGAGTACTTATGCTTCTGAAAACGAGATGTCGTATTTCATTTCTATGTTTCGTAATAAGATATAATATTCATTGTGTAATGTTATGTATACCTCGTATTCACTTCAATGGAATGTAATGGGACATTTCCATGGTAGGAAATAGAGTTTGGAGATGTCTACGTATATTAGCAATAGTGTTCTAATGCTTCTCAAAACGCAATATAGCACCTCATTCCTATGTTTCATGATAAGATATAATATTCATTGCGAAGTGTCATGTATATCTCGTATTCACTTCAAAAGAATGTAAATGCGACACTTCCATGCTAGGAAATAGCGTTTGCAGATGTCTACGTATCGTAGCAATAGAGTTCTAATGCTTCTTAAAACGCGATATCGCATCTCACTTCTATGTTTCATGATAAGATATAATATCCATTGCGAAGTGTCATGTATACCTCGTATTCACTTCAAAAGAATGTAAATGCGACACTTCCATGCTTGGAAATAGCGTTTGCAGATGTCTACGTATCGTAGCAACAGAGTTCTAATGCTTCTTAAAACGAGATGTCGCATCTCACTTCTATGTATCGAGATAAGTTATAATATTCATTGCGAAGTGTCATGTATACCTCGTATTCACTTCAAATGAATGTAAATGCGAAGCTTCCTTGCTAGGAAATAGCGTTTGCAGATGTCTACGTATCGTAAGAATGGAGTTCTAATGCTCCTTAAAACGAGATGTCGCATTCCATTTCTATGTTTCGTGATAAGATATAATATTCATTGTGGAGTGTTATGTATACCTCGCATTCACTTCAAAAGATTGTAAATGCGACACTTCCTTGCTAGGAAATATTGTTTGCAGATGTCTACGTATCGTAAAAACAGTGTTCTAATGCTTCTTAAGACGCGATATCGCATATTTCCTCTATGATTCTTGATAAGATATAATATTCATTGCGAAGTGTCATGTATACCTCGTATTCACTTCAAAAGAATGTAAATGCGACACTTGCATGCTGGGAAATAGCGTTTGCAGATGTCTACGTATCGTAGCAATAGAGTTCTAATGCTTCTTGGAACGCGATGTCGCATCTCACTTCTATGTTTCATGATAAGATATAGTATTCATTGCGAAGTGTCATGTATACCTCGTATTCACTTCAAAAGAATGTAAATGCGACACATCCATGCTAGGAAGTAGGGTTTGCAGATGTCTACGTATCGTAGCAATAGAGTTCTAGCGATTCTTAAACCGCGATATCGCATGTCACATCTATGTTTCGTGATAAGATATAATATTCATTGCGATGTGACATGTATACCTCGTATTCACTTCAAAAGAATGTAAATGCGACACTTCCATACTAGGAAATAGCGTTTGCAGATGTCTACGTATCACAGCAATAGAGTACTTATGCTTCTGAAATCGAGATGTCGTTTTTCATTTCTATGTTTCGTAATAAGATATAATATTCATTGTGTAATGTTATGTATACCTCGTATTCACTTCAATGGAATGTAATGGGACATTTCCATGGTCGGAAATAGAGTTTGCAGATGTCTACGTATATTAGCAATAGTGTTCTAATGCTTCTCAAAACGCAATATAGCACCTCATTCCTATGTTTCATGATAAGATATAATATTCATTGCGAAGTGCCATGTATATCTCGTATTCACTTCAAAAGAATGTAAATGCGACACTTCCATGCTAGGAAATAGCGTTTGCAGATGTCTACGTATCGTAGCAATAGAGTTCTAATGCTTCTTAAAACGCGATATCGCATCTCACTTCTATGTTTCATGATAAGATATAATATCCATTGCGAAGTGTCATGTATACCTCGTATTCACTTCAAAAGAATGTAAATGCGACACTTCCATGCTCGGAAATAGCGTTTGCAGATGTCTACGTATCGTAGCAACAGAGTTCTAATGCTTCTTAAAACGAGATGTCGCATCTCACATCTATGTATCGAGATAAGGTATAATATTCATTGCGAAGTGTCATGTATACCTCGTATTCACTTCAAATGAATGTAAATGCGACACTTCCTTGCTAGGAAATAACATTTGCAGATGTCTACGCATCGTAGGAATAGAGTTCTAGTGCTTCCTAAAACGGGATATCGTATCTCACTGCTATGATTCACGATAAGATATAATATTCATTATGGAGTGTCATGTATACCTCATATTCACTTCAAAAGAATGTAAATACGAATCTTCCGTGCTAGGAAATAGCGTTTCCAGACCACGTATCGAAAGAATAGAGTTCTAATACTTCTTAAAACGAGATGTCGCATCTCATTTCTATGTTTCATGATAAGATATAATATCCATTGCGAAGTGTCATGTATACCTCGTATTCACTTCAATGGAATGTAAATGCGACATTTCCTTGCTAGGAAATAGAGTTTGCAGATGTCTACGTATATTAGCAAGGGAGTTCTAATGCTTCTCAAAACGCGATACAGCACCTCATTCCTATTTTTCATGATAAGATATAATATTCACTGAGAAGTGTCATGTATATCTCGTATTCACTTCAAAAGAATGTAAATGCGACACTTCCATGCTAGGAAATAGCGTTTGCAGATGTCTACGTATCGTAGCAATAGAGTTCTAATGCTTCCTAAAACGCGATATCACATCTCACTTCTATGTTTCGAGATAAGATATAATATCCATTGCGAAGTGTCATGTATACCTCGTATTCACTTCAAAAGAATGTAAATGCGACACTTCCATGCTTGGAAATAGCGTTTGCAGATGTCTACGTATCGTAGCAACAGAGTTCTAATGCTTCTTAAAACGAGATGTCGCATCTCACTTCTATGTATCGAGATAAGGTATAATATTCATTGCGAAGTGTCATGTATACCTCGTACTCACTTCAAATGAATGTAAATGCGAAGCTTCCTTGCTAGGAAATAGCGTTTGCAGATGTCTACGTATCGTAGCAATAGAGTTCTAATGCTTCCTAAAACGCGATATCACATCTCACTTCTATGTTTCGAGATAAGATATAATTTTCATTGCGAAGTGTCATGTATACCTCTTATTCACTTCAAAAGAATGTAAAAGCGACACTTCCTTGCTAGGAAATAGCGTTTCCAGATGACCACGTATCGTAAGAATGGAGTTTTAATGCTCCTTAAAACGAGATGTCGCATTCCATTTCTATGTTTCGTGATAAGATATAATATTCATTGTGGAGTGTTATGTATACCTCGCATTCACTTCAAAAGATTGTAAATGCGACACTTCCTTGCTAGGAAATATTGTTTGCAGATGTCTACGTATCGTAAAAACAGTGTTCTAATGCTTCTTAAGACGCGATATCGCATATTTCCTCTATGATTCTTGATAAGATATAATATTCATTGCGAAGTGTCATGTATACCTCGTATTCACTTCAAAAGAATGTAAATGCGACACTTGCATGCTGGGAAATAGCGTTTGCAGATGTCTACGTATCGTAGCAATAGAGTTCTAATGCTTCTTCAAACGCGATATCGCATCTCACTTCTATGTTTCATGATAAGATATAATATTCATTGCGAAGTGTCATGTATACCTCGTATTCACTTCAAAAGAATGTAAATGCGACACTTCCATGCTAGGAAATAACGTTTGCAGACGTCTACGTATCGTAGCAAGTGTGTTCTAATACTTCTTAAAACGAGATGTCGCATTTCATTTCTGTTTCATGATAAGACATAATATTCATTGCGAAGTGTCATGTATACCTCGTGTTCACTTCAAAAGGATGTAAATGCGACACTTCCTTACTAGGAATTAGCGTTTCCAGACGACTACGTGTCGAAACAATAGAGTTCTAATGATTCGTAGAACGCGATATCGCATCTCACTTCTATGTTTCGTGATAAGATATAATATTCATTGTGGAGTGTTATGTATACCTGGTATTCACTTCAAGAGAATGTAAATGCGACACTTCCTTGCTAGGAAATATTGTTCGCAGATGTCTACGTATCGAAGCAATAGGGTTCTAATGCTTCTCAAAACGCGATGTCGCATCTCATTAATATGTTCCATGGTCAGATATAATATTCATTGCGAAGTGTCATGTATACCTCGTATTCACTTCAAATGAATGTAAATGCGACACTTCCTGGCTAGGAAATATTGTTTGCAGATGTCTACGTATCGAAGCAATAGAGTTCTAATGCTTCTTAAAATGAGAAGTCGTATTTCATTTCTATGTTTCGTAATAAGATGTAATATTCATTGTGGAATGTTATGTATACCTCGTATTCACTTCAAAAGAATGTTAATGCGACACTTCCTTGCTAGGAAATAACATTTGCAGATGTCTACGCATCGTAGGAATAGAGTTCTAGTGCTTCCTAAAACGGGATATCGTATCTCACTGCTATGATTCACGATAAGATATAATATTCATTATGGAGTGTCATGTATACCTCATATTCACTTCAAAAGAATGTAAATACGAATCTTCCGTGCTAGGAAATAGCGTTTCCAGACCACGTATCGAAAGAATAGAGTTCTAATACTTCTTAAAACGAGATGTCGCATCTCATTTCTATGTTTCATGATAAGATATAATATCCATTGCGAAGTGTCATGTATACCTCGTATTCACTTCAATGGAATGTAAATGCGACATTTCCTTGCTAGGAAATAGAGTTTGCAGATGTCTACGTATATTAGCAAGGGAGTTCTAATGCTTCTCAAAACGCGATACAGCACCTCATTCCTATTTTTCATGATAAGATATAATATTCACTGCGAAGTGTCATGTATATCTCGTATTCACTTCAAAAGAATGTAAATGCGACACTTCCATGCTAGGAAATAGCGTTTGCAGATGTCTACGTGTCGTAGCAATAGAGTTCTAATGCTTCTTAAAACGCGATATCGCATCTCACAGCTATGTTTCATGAGAAGATGTAATATTCATTATGAAGTGTTATGTATACCTCGTACTCACTTCAAAAGAATATAATGCGACCCTTCCATCCTAGGAAATAGCGTATGCAGATGTCTACGTATCGTAGCAATAGAGCTCTAACGCTTCTCAAAACGCGATATAGCACCACATTCCTATGTTTCATGATAAGATATAATATTCATTGCGAAGTGTCATGTATACCTCGAATTCACTTCAAAAGAATGTAAATGCGACACTTCCATGCTAGGAAATAGCGTTCGCAGATGTCTACGTATCGCAGCAATAGAGATCCAATGCTTCTTAAAACGCGATATCGCATCTCACTGCTATGTTTCATGATAAGATATAATATTCATTATGGAGTGATATGTATACCTCGTACCCGCTTCAAAAGAATGTAAGTGCGACCCTTCGATGCTAGGGAATAGCCTTTGCAAATGTCTACGTATCGTAGCAATAGAATTCTAATGCTTCTTAAAACGCGATATCGCATCTCACTGCTATGTTTCATGAGAAGATATAATATTCATTATGGAGTGTTATGTATACCTCGTACTCACTTCAAAAGAATGTAAATGCGACCCTCCCATCCTAGGAAATAGCGTTTGCAGATGTCTACGTATCGTAGCAATAGAGTTCTAATGCTTCTTAAAACGAGATGTCGCATCTCATCTCTATGTTTCATGATCAGATATAACATTCATTGCGAAGTGTCACGTATACCTCGTATTCACTTCTAAAGGATGTAAATGCGACACTTCCTTGCTAGAAAATAGCGTTTCCAGATGACTACGTGTCGAAACAATAGAGTTCTAATGATTCTTAAAATGCCATATCGCATCTCACTTCTATGTTTCATGATAAGATATAATATTCATTGCGAAGTGTCATGTATATCTCGTAATCACTTCAAACGAATGTAAATGCGACACTTCCATGCTAGGAAATAGCGTTTGCAGATGTCTACGTATCGTAGCAATAGAGTTCTAATGCTTCTTAAAACGCGATATCGCATCTCACTGCTATGTTTCATGAGAAGATATAATATTCATTGCGAAGTGTCATGTATATCTCGTATTCACATCAAAAGAATGTAAATGCGACACTTCCATGCTAGGAAATAGCGTTTGCAGATGTCTACTTATCGCAGCAATAGAGTTCCAATGCTTCCTAAAACGCGATATCGCATCACTCTTCTATGTTTCATGATAAGGTATAATATTCATTACGAAGTGTCATGTATACCTCGTATTTACTTCAAAAGAACGTACATAAGACACTTCCATGCTAGGAAATAGCGTTTGCAGATGTCTACGTATCCTAGCAATAGAGCTCTAACGCTTCTCAAAACGCGATATAGCACCACATTCCTATGTTTCATGATAAGATATAATATTCATTGCGAAGTGTCATGTATACCTCGAATTCACTTCAAAAGAATGTAAATGCGACACTTCCATGCTAGGAAATAGCGTTTGCAGATGTCTACGTATCGCAGCAATAGAGATCCAATGCTTCCTAAAACGCGATATCGCATCACTCTTCTATGTTTCATGATAAGGTATAATATTCATTTCGAAGTGTCATGTATACCTCGTATTCACTTCAAATGAATGTAAATGCGACACTTCCATGCTAGGAAATAGCGTTTGCAGATGTCTGCGTATCGTAGCAATAGAGTTCTAATGCTTCTTAAAACGCGATATCGCATCTCACTGCTATGTTTCATGATAAGATATAATATTCATTATGGAGTGATATGTATACCTCGTACCCGCTTCAAAAGAATGTAAGTGCGACCCTTCGATGCTAGGGAATAGCCTTTGCAAATGTCTACGTATCGTAGCAATAGAATTCTAATGCTTCTTAAAACGCGATATCGCATCTCACTGCTATGTTTCATGAGAAGATATAATATTCATTATGGAGTGTTATGTATACCTCGTACTCACTTCAAAAGAATGTAAATGCGACCCTCCCATCCTAGGAAATAGCGTTTGCAGATGTCTACGTATCGTAGCAATAGAGTTCTAATGCTTCTTAAAACGAGATATCGCATCTCATCTCTATGTTTCATGATCAGATATAACATTCATTGCGAAGTGTCATGTATACCTCGTATTCACTTCTAAAGGATGTAAATGCGACACTTACTTGCTAGGAAATAGCGTTTCCAGATGACTACGTGTCGAAACAATAGAGTTCTAATGATTCTTAAAATGCCATATCGCATCTCACTTCTATGTTTCATGATAAGATATAATATTCATTGCGAAGTGTCATGTATATCTCGTATTCACTTCAAACGAATGTAAATGCGACACTTCCATGCTAGGAAATAGCGTTTGCAGATGTCTACGTATCGTAGCAATAGAGTTCTAATGCTTCTTAAAACGCGATATCGCATCTCACTGCTATGTTTCATGAGAAGATATAATATTCATTGCGAAGTGTTATGTATACCTCGTATTCACTTCAGAAGAATGTAAATGCGACACTTCCATGCTAGGAAATAGCGTTTGCAGATGTCTACGTATCGCAGCAATAGAGATCCAATGCTTCCTAAAACGCGATATCGCATCACTCTTCTATGTTTCATGATAAGGTATAATATTCATTGCGAAGTGTCATGTATATCTCGTATTCACTTCAAACGAATGTAAATGCGACACTTCCATGCTAGGAAATAGCGTTTGCAGATGTCTACGTATCGTAGCAATAGAGTTCTAATGCTTCTCAAAACGCGATATAGCACCTCATTCCTATGTTTCATGATAAGATATAATACTCATTGCGAAGTGTCATGTATACCTCGTATTCACTTCAAAAGAATGTAAATGTGACACTTCCATGCTAGGAAATAGCGTTTACAGATGTCTACGTATCGCAGCAATAGAGTTCCAATGCTTCCTAAAACGCGATATCGCATCTCTCTTCTATGTTTCACGATAAGGTATAATATTCATTGCGATGTGTCATGTATACCTCGTATTCACTTCAAAAGAATGTAAATGCGACACTTCCATGCTAGGAAATAGCGTTTGCAGATGTCTACGTGTCGTAGCAATAGAGTTCTAATGCTTCTTAAAACGCGATATCGCATCTCACAGCTATGTTTCATGAGAAGATGTAATATTCATTATGGAGTGTTATGTATACCTCGTACTCACTTCAAAAGAATATAATGCGACCCTTCCATCCTAGGAAATAGCGTATGCAGATGTCTACGTATCGTAGCAATAGAGTTCTAGTGCTTCTTAGAACGCGATATCGCATCTCACTTCTATGTTTCATAATAAGATGTAATATACATTGCGAAGTGTCATGTATACCTCGTATTTACTTCGAAAGAACGTACATAAGACACTTCCATGCTAGGAAATAGCGTTTGCAGATGTCTACGTATCGTAGCTATAGAGCTCTAACGCTTCTCAAAACGCGATATAGCACCACATTCCTATGTTTCATGATAAGATATAATATTCATTGCGAAGTGTCATGTATACCTCGAATTCACTTCAAAAGAATGTAAATGCGACACTTCCATGCTAGGAAATAGCGTTTGCAGATGTCTACGTATCGCAGCAATAGAGATCCAATGCTTCCTAAAACGCGATATCGCATCTCTCTTCTATGTTTCACGATAAGGTATAATATTCATTGCGAAGTGTCATGTATACCTCGTATTCACTTCAAAAGAATGTAAATGCGACACTTCCATGGTAGGAAATAGCGTTTGCAGATGTCTACGTATCGCAGCAATAGAGTTCCAATGCTTCCTAAAACGCGATATCGCATCACTCTTCTATGTTTCATGATAAGGTATAATATTCATTACGAGGTGTCATGTATACCTCGTATTCACTTCAAATGAATGTAAGTGCGACACTTCCATGGTAGGAAGTAGCGTTTGCAGATGTCTACGTATCGTAGCAATAGAGTTCTAATGCTTCTTAAAACGCGACATCGCATCTCACTACTATGTTTCATGATAAGATATAATATTCATTGCGAAGTGTCATGTATACCTCGTATTCACTTCAAAAGAATGTAAATGCGACACTTCCATGCTAGGATGTAGCGTTTGCAGATGTCTACGTATCGTAGCAATAGGGTTCTAATGCTTCTTAAAATGCGATATCGCATCACACTTCTATGTTTCATGATAAGATATAATATTCATTGCGAAGTGTCATGTATACCTCGATTTCACTTCACAAGAATGTAAATGCGACACTTCCTTGCTAGGAAATATTGTTTGCAGATGTCTACGTATCACAGCAATAGAGTACTAATGCTTCTTAAAACGAGATGTCGTATTTCATTTCTATGTTTCGTAATAAGATATAATATTCATTGTGTAATGTTATGTTTACCTCGAATTCACTTCAGTGGAATGTAAGTGCGAAATTTCCTTGCTAGGAAATAGATTTTGCAGGTGTCTACGTATATAGGCAATAGAGATCTAATGCTTCTCAAAACTCGATATAGCACCTCATTCCTATGTTTCATGATAAGATATAATATTCATTGCGAAGTGTCATGTATATCACGTATTCACATAAATAGAATGTAAATGCGACACTTCCATGCTAGGAAATAGCGTTTGCAGATGTCTACTTATCGCAGCAATAGAGTTCCAATGCTTCCTAAAACGCGATATCGCATCACTCTTCTATGTTTCATGATAAGGTATAATATTCATTACGAAGTGTCATGTATACCTCGTATTTACTTCAAAAGAACGTACATAAGACACTTCCATGCTAGGAAATAGCGTTTGCAGATGTCTACGTATCCTAGCAATAGAGCTCTAACGCTTCTCAAAACGCGATATAGCACCACATTCCTATGTTTCATGATAAGATATAATATTCATTGCGAAGTGTCATGTATACCTCGAATTCACTTCAAAAGAATGTAAATGCGACACTTCCATGCTAGGAAATAGCGTTTGCAGATGTCTACGTATCGCAGCAATAGAGATCCAATGCTTCCTAAAACGCGATATCGCATCACTCTTCTATGTTTCATGATAAGGTATAATATTCATTTCGAAGTGTCATGTATACCTCGTATTCACTTCAAATGAATGTAAATGCGACACTTCCATGCTAGGAAATAGCGTTTGCAGATGTCTGCGTATCGTAGCAATAGAGTTCTAATGCTTCTTAGAACGCGATATCGCATCTCACTGCTATGTTTCATGATAAGATATAATATTCATTATGGAGTGATATGTATACCTCGTACCCGCTTCAAAAGAATGTAAGTGCGACCCTTCGATGCTAGGGAATAGCCTTTGCAAATGTCTACGTATCGTAGCAATAGAATTCTAATGCTTCTTAAAACGCGATATCGCATCTCACTGCTATGTTTCATGACAAGATATAATATTCATTATGGACTGATATGTATACATCGTACTCACTTCAAAAGAATGTAAATGCGACCCTTCCATGCTAGGGAAAAGCCTTTGCAGATGTCTACGTATCGTAGCAATAGAGTTCTAATGCTTCTCAAAACGCGATATAGCACCTCCTTCCTATGTTTCATGATAAGATATAATATTCATTGCGAAGTGTCATGTATATCTCGTATTCACAACAAAAGAATGTAAATGCGACACTTCCATGCTAGGAAATAGCGTTTGCAGATGTCTACGTATCGTAGCAATAGAGTTCTAATGCTTCTCAAAACGCGATATAGCACCTCATTCCTATGTTTCATGATAAGATATAATACTCATTGCGAAGTGTCATGTATACCTCGTATTCACTTCAAAAGAATGTAAATGTGACACTTCCATGCTAGGAAATAGCGTTTACAGATGTCTACGTATCGCAGCAATAGAGTTCCAATGCTTCCTAAAACGCGATATCGCATCTCTCTTCTATGTTTCACGATAAGGTATAATATTCATTGCGATGTGTCATGTATACCTCGTATTCACTTCAAAAGAATGTAAATGCGACACTTCCATGCTAGGAAATAGCGTTTGCAGATGTCTACGTGTCGTAGCAATAGAGTTCTAATGCTTCTTAAAACGCGATATCGCATCTCACAGCTATGTTTCATGAGAAGATGTAATATTCATTATGGAGTGTTATGTATACCTCGTACTCACTTCAAAAGAATATAATGCGACCCTTCCATCCTAGGAAATAGCGTATGCAGATGTCTACGTATCGTAGCAATAGAGTTCTAGTGCTTCTTAGAACGCGATATCGCATCTCACTTCTATGTTTCATAATAAGATGTAATATACATTGCGAAGTGTCATGTATACCTCGTATTTACTTCGAAAGAACGTACATAAGACACTTCCATGCTAGGAAATAGCGTTTGCAGATGTCTACGTATCGTAGCTATAGAGCTCTAACGCTTCTCAAAACGCGATATAGCACCACATTCCTATGTTTCATGATAAGATATAATATTCATTGCGAAGTGTCATGTATACCTCGAATTCACTTCAAAAGAATGTAAATGCGACACTTCCATGCTAGGAAATAGCGTTTGCAGATGTCTACGTATCGCAGCAATAGAGATCCAATGCTTCCTAAAACGCGATATCGCATCTCTCTTCTATGTTTCACGATAAGGTATAATATTCATTGCGAAGTGTCATGTATACCTCGTATTCACTTCAAAAGAATGTAAATGCGACACTTCCATGGTAGGAAATAGCGTTTGCAGATGTCTACGTATCGCAGCAATAGAGTTCCAATGCTTCCTAAAACGCGATATCGCATCACTCTTCTATGTTTCATGATAAGGTATAATATTCATTACGAGGTGTCATGTATACCTCGTATTCACTTCAAATGAATGTAAGTGCGACACTTCCATGGTAGGAAGTAGCGTTTGCAGATGTCTACGTATCGTAGCAATAGAGTTCTAATGCTTCTTAAAACGCGACATCGCATCTCACTACTATGTTTCATGATAAGATATAATATTCATTGCGAAGTGTCATGTATACCTCGTATTCACTTCAAAAGAATGTAAATGCGACACTTCCATGCTAGGATGTAGCGTTTGCAGATGTCTACGTATCGTAGCAATAGGGTTCTAATGCTTCTTAAAATGCGATATCGCATCACACTTCTATGTTTCATGATAAGATATAATATTCATTGCGAAGTGTCATGTATACCTCGATTTCACTTCACAAGAATGTAAATGCGACACTTCCTTGCTAGGAAATATTGTTTGCAGATGTCTACGTATCACAGCAATAGAGTACTAATGCTTCTTAAAACGAGATGTCGTATTTCATTTCTATGTTTCGTAATAAGATATAATATTCATTGTGTAATGTTATGTTTACCTCGAATTCACTTCAGTGGAATGTAAGTGCGAAATTTCCTTGCTAGGAAATAGATTTTGCAGGTGTCTACGTATATAGGCAATAGAGATCTAATGCTTCTCAAAACTCGATATAGCACCTCATTCCTATGTTTCATGATAAGATATAATATTCATTGCGAAGTGTCATGTATATCACGTATTCACATAAATAGAATGTAAATGCGACACTTCCATGCTAGGAAATAGCGTTTGCAGATGTCTACGTATCGCAGCAATAGAGTTCCAATGCTTCCTAAGACGCGATATCGCATCTCTCTTCTATGTTTCACGATAAGGTATAATATTCATTGCGAAGTGTCATGTATACCTCGTATTCACTTCAAAAGAATGTAAATGCGACACTTCCATGCTAGGAAATAGCGTTTGCAGATGTCTACGTATCGTAGCAATAGAGTTCTAATGCTTCTCAAAACGCGATATTGCACCTCATTCCTATGTTTCATGATAAGATATAATATTCATTGCGAAGTGTCATGTATACCTCGTATTCACTTCAAATGAATGTAAATGCGACACTTCCATGCTAGGAAATAGCGTTTGCAGATGTCTAAGTATCGCAGCAATAGAGATCCAATGCTTCCTAAAACGCGATATCGCATCACTCTTCTATGTTTCATGATAAGGTATAATATTCATTGCGAAGTGTCATGTATACCTCGTATTCGCTTCAAAAGAATGTAAACGCGACACTTCCATACTAGGAAATAGCGTTTGCAGATGTCTACGTATCGTAGCAATAGAGTTC
The DNA here is from genome assembly GCF_050948175.1 of Xylocopa sonorina. Lineage (NCBI taxonomy): Eukaryota > Metazoa > Arthropoda > Insecta > Hymenoptera > Apidae > Xylocopa > Xylocopa sonorina. Next base: position 726,465 of record NW_027490196.1, read on the forward strand.
TAATGCTTCTCAAAACGCGATATAGCACCCCATTCCTATGTTTCATGATAAGATATAATACTCATTGCGAAGTGTCATGTATACCTCGTATTCACTTCAAAAGAATGTACATGCGACACTTCCATGCTAGGAAATAGCGTTTGCAGATGTCTACGTATCGCAGCAATAGAGTTCCAATGCTTCCTAAAGCGCGATATCGCATCTCTCTTCTATGTTTCACGATAAGGTATAATATTCATTGCGAAGTGTCATGTATACCTCGTATTCACTTCAAAAGAATGTAAATGCGACACTTCCATGCTAGGAAATAGCGTTTGCAGATGTCTACGTATCGCAGCAATAGAGTTCCAATGCTTCCTAAAACGCGATATCCCATCACTCCTCTATGTTTCATGATAAGGTATAATATTCATTACGAGGTGTCATGTATACCTCGTATTCACTTCAAAAGAATGTAAATGCGACTCTTCCATGCTAGGAAATAGCGTTTGCAGATGTCTACGTATCGCGGCAATAGAGATCCAATGCTTCCTAAAACGCGATATCGCATCACTCTTCTATGTTTCATGATAAGGTATAATATTCATTGCGAAGTGTCATGTATATCTCGTATTCACTTCTAACGAATGTAAATGCGACACTTCCTTGCTAGGAAATATTGTTTGCAGATGTCTACGTATCACAGCAATAGAGTACTAATGCTTCTGAAAACGAGATGTCGTATTTCATTTCTATGTTTCGTAATAAGATATAATATTCATTGTGTAATGTTATGGTTACCTCGCATTCACTTCAAAAGAATGTAAATGCGACACTTCCATGCTAGGAAATAGCGTTTGCAGATGTCTGCGTATCGTAGCAATAGAGTTCTAATGCTTCTTAAAACGCGATATCGCATCTCACTGCTATGTTTCATGATAAGATATAATATTCATTATGGAGTGATATGTATACCTCGTACCCGCTTCAAAAGAATGTAAGTGCGACCCTTCGATGCTAGGGAATAGCCTTTGCAAATGTCTACGTATCGTAGCAATAGAATTCTAATGCTTCTTAAAACGCGATATCGCATCTCACTGCTATATTTCATGAGAAGATATAATATTCATTATGGAGTGTTATGTATACCTCGTACTCACTTCAAAAGAATGTAAATGCGACCCTCCCATCCTAGGAAATAGCGTTTGCAGATGTCTACGTATCGTAGCAATAGAGTTCTAATGCTTCTTAAAACGAGATGTCGCATCTCATCTCTATGTTTCATGATCAGATATAATGTTCATTGCGAAGTGTCATGTATACCTCGTATTCACTTCTAAAGGATGTAAATGCGACACTTCCTTGCTAGGAAATAGCGTTTCCATATGACTACGTGTCGAAACAATAGAGTTCTAATGATTCTTAAAATGCCATATCGCATCTCACTTCTATGTTTCATGATAAGATATAATATTCATTGCGAAGTGTCATGTATATCTCGTATTCACTTCAAACGAATGTAAATGCGACACTTCCATGCTAGGAAATAGCGTTTGCAGATGTCTGCGTATCGTAGCAATAGAGTTCTAATGCTTCTTAAAACGCGATATCGCATCTCACTGCTATGTTTCATGAGAAGATATAATATTCATTATGGAGTGATATGTATACCTCGTACCCGCTTCAAAAGAATGTAAGTGCGACCCTTCGATGCTAGGGAATAGCCTTTGCAAATGTCTACGTATCGTAGCAATAGAATTCTAATGCTTCTTAAAACGCGATATCGCATCTCACTGCTATGTTTCATGAGAAGATATAATATTCATTATGAAGTGTTATGTATACCTCGTACTCACTTCAAAAGAATGTAAATGCGACCCTCCCATCCTAGGAAATAGCGTTTGCAGATGTCTACGTATCGTAGCAATAGAGTTCTAATGCTTCTTATAACGAGATGTCGCATCTCATCTCTATGTTTCATGATCAGATATAACATTCATTGCGAAGTGTCATGTATACCTCGTATTCACTTCTAAAGGATGTAAATGCGACACTTCCTTGCTAGGAAATAGCGTTTCCAGATGACTACGTGTCGAAACAATAGAGTTCTAATGATTCTTAAAATGCCATATCGCATCTCACTTCTATGTTTCATGATAAGATATAATATTCATTGCGAAGTGTCATGTATATCTCGTATTCACTTCAAACGAATCTAAATGCGACACTTCCATGCTAGGAAATAGCGTTTGCAGATGTCTACGTATCGTAGCAATAGAGTTCCAATGCTTCCTAAAACGCGATATCGCATCACTCTTCTATGTTTCATGATAAGGTATAATATTCATTACGAAGTGTCATGTATACCTCGTATTCACTTCAAATGAATGTAAATGCGACACTTCCATGCTAGGAAATAGCGTTTGCAGATGTCTACGTATCGTAGCAATAGAGTTCTAATGCTTCTTAAAACGCGATATCGCATCTCACTGCTATGTTTCATGATAAGATATAATATTCATTGCGAAGTGTCATGTATACCTCGTATTCACTTCAAAAGAATGTAAATGCGACACTTCCATGCTAGGAAGTAGCGTTTGCAGATGTCTACGTATCGTAGCAATAGGGTTCTAATGCTTCTTAAAGAGCGATATCGCATCACACTTCTATGTTTCATGATAAGATATAATATTCATTATGTAGTGTTATGTATACCTCGTACTCACTTCAAAAGAATGTAAATGCGACCCTTCCATCCTAGGAAATAGCGTTTGCAGATGTCTACGTATCGTAGCAATAGAGTTCTGATGCTTCTCAAAACGCGATATCGCATCTCTCTTCTATGTTTCACGATAAGGTATAATATTCATTGCGAAGTGTCATGTATACCTCGTATTCACTTCAAAAGAATGTAAATGCGACACTTCCATGGTAGGAAATAGCGTTTGCAGATGTCTACGTATCACAGCAATAGAGTACTAATGCTTCTTAAAACGAGATGTCGTATTTCATTTCTATGTTTCGTAATAAGATATAATATTCATTGTGTAATGTTATGTTTACCTCGAATTCACTTCAGTGGAACGTAAGTGCGAAATTTCCTTGCTAGGAAATAGATTTTGCAGGTGTCTACGTATATAGGCAATAGAGTTCTAATGCTTCTCAAAACTCGATATAGCACCTCATTCCTATGTTTCATGATAAGATATAATATTCATTGCGAAGTGTCATGTATATCACGTATTCACATAAATAGAATGTAAATGCGACACTTCCATGCTAGGAAATAGCGTTTGCAGATGTCTACGTATCGCAGCAATAGAGTTCCAATGCTTCCTAAGACGCGATATCGCATCTCTCTTCTATGTTTCACGATAAGGTATAATATTCATTGCGAAGTGTCATGTATACCTCGTATTCACTTCACAAGAATGTAAATGCGACACTTCCATGCTAGGAAATAGCGTTTGCAGATGTCTACGTATCGTAGCAATAGAGTTCTAATGCTTCTCAAAACGCGATATTGCACCTCATTCCTATGTTTCATGATAAGATATAATATTCATTGCGAAGTGTCATGTATACCTCGTATTCACTTCAAATGAATGTAAATGCGACACTTCCATGCTAGGAAATAGCGTTTGCAGATGTCTAAGTATCGCAGCAATAGAGATCCAATGCTTCCTAAAACGCGATATCGCATCACTCTTCTATGTTTCATGATAAGGTATAATATTCATTGCGAAGTGTCATGTATACCTCGTATTCGCTTCAAAAGAATGTAAATGCGACACTTCCATACTAGGAAATAGCGTTTGCAGATGTCTACGTATCGTAGCAATAGAGTTCTAATGCTTCTCAAAACGCGATATAGCACCCCATTCCTATGTTTCATGATAAGATATAATACTCATTGCGAAGTGTCATGTATACCTCGTATTCACTTCAAAAGAATGTAAATGCGACACTTCCATGCTAGGAAATAGCGTTTGCAGATGTCTACGTATCGCAGCAATAGAGTTCCAATGCTTCCTAAAACGCGATATCGCATCTCTCTTCTATGTTTCACGATAAGGTATAATATTCATTGCGAAGTGTCATGTATACCTCGTATTCACTTCAAAAGAATGTAAATGCGACACTTCCATGGTAGGAAATAGCGTTTGCAGATGTCTACGTATCGCAGCAATAGAGTTCCAATGCTTTCTAAAACGCGATATCGCATCACTCTTTTATGTTTCATGATAAGGTATAATATTCATTACGAGGTGTCATGTATACCTCGTATTCACTTCAAATGAATGTAAATGCAACACTTCCATGGTAAGAAGTAGCGTTTGCAGATGTCTACGTATCGTAGCAATAGAGTTCCAATGCTTCCTAAGACGCGATATCGCATCTCTCTTCTATGTTTCACGATAAGGTATAATATTCATTGCGAAGTGTCATGTATACCTCGTATTCACTTCAAAAGAATGTAAATGCGACACTTCCATGCTAGGAAATAGCGTTTGCAGATGTCTACGTATCGTAGCAATAGAGTTCTAATGCTTCTAAAAATGCGATATCGCATCACACTTCTATGTTTCATGATAAGATATAATATTCATTGCGAAGTGTCATGTATACCTCGATTTCACTTCACAAGAATGTAAATGCGACACTTCCTTGCTAGGAAATATTGTTTGCAGATGTCTACGTATCACAGCAATAGAGTACTAATGCTTCTTAAAACGAGATGTCGTATTTCATTTCTATGTTTCGTAATAAGATATAATATTCATAGTGTAATGTTATGTTTACCTCGAATTCACTTCAGTGGAATGTAAGTGCGAAATTTCCTTGCTAGGAAATAGAGTTTGCAGGTGTCTACGTATATAGGCAATAGAGTTCTAATGCTTCTCAAAACTCGATATAGCACCTCATTCCTATGTTTCATGATAAGATATAATATTCATTGCGAAGTGTCATGTATATGACGTATTCACATAAATAGAATGTAAATGCGACACTTCCATGCTAGGAAATAGCGTTTGCAGATGTCTACGTATCGCAGCAATAGAGTTCCAATGCTTCCTAAGACGCGATATCGCATCTCTCTTCTATGTTTCACGATAAGGTATAATATTCATTGCGAAGTGTCATGTATACCTCGTATTCACTTCAAAAGAATGTAAATGCGACACTTCCATGCTAGGAAATAGCGTTTGCAGATGTCTACGTATCGTAGCAATAGAGTTCTAATGCTTCTCAAAACGCGATATTGCACCTCATTCCTATGTTTCATGATAAGATATAATATTCATTGCGAAGTGTCATGTATACCTCGTATTCACTTCAAATGAATGTAAATGCGACCCTCCCATCCTAGGAAATAGCGTTTTCCGATGCCTACGTATCGTAGCAATAGAGTTCTAATGCTTCTTAAAACGAGATGTCGCATCTCATTTCTATGTTTCATGATCAGATATAATATTCATTGCGAAGTGTCATGTATACCTCGTATTCACATCAAAAGAATGTAAATGCGACACTTCCATGCTAGGAAATAGCGTTTGCAGATGTCTACGTATCGCAGCAATAGTGTTCTAATGCTTCTTAAAACGCGATATCGCATCTCACTGCTATGTTTCATGAGAAGATATAATATTCATTATGGAGTGTTATGTATACCTCGTACTCACTTCAAAAGAATGTAAATGCGACCATTCCATCCTAGGAAATAGCGTATGCATATGTCTACGTATCGTAGCAATAGAGTTCTAGTGCTTCTTAGAACGCGATATCGCATCTCACTTCTATGTTTCATGATAAGATATAATATTCATTGCGAAGTGTCATGTATACCTCGTATTCACTTCAAAAGAACGTACATAAGACACTTCCATGCTAGGAAATAGCGTTTGCAGATGTCTACGTATCGTAGCAATAGAGCTCTAACGCTTCTCAAAACGCGATATAGCACCTCATTCCTATGTTTCATGATAAGATATAATATTCATTGCGAAGTGTCATGTATACCTCGTATTCGCTTCAAAAGAATGTAAATGCGACACTTCCATACTAGGAAATAGCGTTTGCAGATGTCTACGTATCGTAGCAATAGAGTTCTAATGCTTCTCAAAACGCGATATAGCACCCCATTCCTATGTTTCATGATAAGATATAATACTCATTGCGAAGTGTCATGTATACCTCGTATTCACTTCAAAAGAATGTAAATGCGACACTTCCATGCTAGGAAATAGCGTTTGCAGATGTCTACGTATCGCAGCAATAGAGATCCAATGCTTCCTAAAACGCGATATCGCATCTCTCTTCTATGTTTCACGATAAGGTATAATATTCATTGCGAAGTGTCATGTATACCTCGTATTCACTTCAAAAGAATGTAAATGCGACACTTCCATGCTAGGAAATAGCGTTTGCAGATGTCTACGTATCGCAGCAATAGAGTTCCAATGCTTCCTAAAACGCGATATCGCATCACTCTTCTATGTTTCATGATAAGGTATAATATTCATTACGAGGTGTCATGTATACCTCGTATTCACTTCAAATGAATGTAAATGCAAAACTTCCATGGTAAGAAGTAGCGTTTGCAGATGTCTACGTATCGTAGCAATAGAGTTCTAATGCTTCTTAAAACGCGATATCGCATCTCACTGCTATGTTTCATGATATGATATAATATTCATTGCGAAGTGTCATGTAAACCTCGTATTCACTTCAAAAGAATGTAAATGCGACTCTTCGATGCTAGGGAATTGCCTTTGCAAACGTCTACGTATCGTAGCAATAGAATTCTAATGCTTCTTAAAACGCGATATCGCATCTCACTGCTATGTTTCATGAGAAGATATAATATTCATTATGGAGTGTTATGTATACCTCGTACTCACTTCAAAAGAATGTAAATGCGACCCTCCCATCCTAGGAAATAGCGTTTTCAGATGCCTACGTATCGTAGCAATAGAGTTCTAATGCTTCTTAAAACGAGATGTCGCATCTCATTTCTATGTTTCATGATCAGATATAATATTCATTGCGAAGTGTCATGTATACCTCGTATTCACATCAAAAGAATGTAAATGCGACACTTCCATGCTAGGAAATAGCGTTTGCAGATGTCTACGTATCGCAGCAATAGTGTTCTAATGCTTCTTAAAACGCGATATCGCATCTCACTGCTATGTTTCATGAGAAGATATAATATTCATTATGGAGTGTTATGTATACCTCGTACTCACTTCAAAAGAATGTAAATGCGACCATTCCATCCTAGGAAATAGCGTATGCATATGTCTACGTATCGTAGCAATAGAGTTCTAGTGCTTCTTAGAACGCGATATCGCATCTCACTTCTATGTTTCATGATAAGATATAATATTCATTGCGAAGTGTCATGTATACCTCGTATTCGCTTCAAAAGAATGTAAATGCGACACTTCCATACTAGGAAATAGCGTTTGCAGATGTCTACGTATCGTAGCAATAGAGTTCTAATGCTTCTCAAAACGCGATATAGCACCCCATTCCTATGTTTCATGATAAGATATAATACTCATTGCGAAGTGTCATGTATACCTCGTATTCACTTCAAAAGAATGTAAATGCGACACTTCCATGCTAGGAAATAGCGTTTGCAGATGTCTACGTATCGCAGCAATAGAGATCCAATGCTTCCTAAAACGCGATATCGCATCTCTCTTCTATGTTTCACGATAAGGTATAATATTCATTGCGAAGTGTCATGTATACCTCGTATTCACTTCAAAAGAATGTAAATGCGACACTTCCATGCTAGGAAATAGCGTTTGCAGATGTCTACGTATCGCAGCAATAGAGTTCCAATGCTTCCTAAAACGCGATATCGCATCACTCTTCTATGTTTCATGATAAGGTATAATATTCATTACGAGGTGTCATGTATACCTCGTATTCACTTCAAATGAATGTAAATGCAACACTTCCATGGTAAGAAGTAGCGTTTGCAGATGTCTACGTATCGTAGCAATAGAGTTCTAATGCTTCTTAAAACGCGATATCGCATCTCACTGCTATGTTTCATAATATGATATAGTATTCATTGCGAAGTGTCATGTAAACCTCGTATTCACTTCAAAAGAATGTAAATGCGACCCTTCGATGCTAGGGAATAGCCTTTGCAAACGTCTACGTATCGTAGCAATAGAATTCTAATGCTTCTTAAAACGCGATATCGCATCTCACTGCTATGTTTCATGAGAAGATATAATATTCATTATGGAGTGTTATGTATACCTCGTACTCACTTCAAAAGAATGTAAATGCGACCCTCCCATCCTAGGAAATAGCGTTTTCAGATGCCTACGTATCGTAGCAATAGAGTTCTAATGCTTCTTAAAACGAGATGTCGCATCTCATTTCTATGTTTCATGGTCAGATATAATATTCATTGCGAAGTGTCATGTATACCTCGTATTCACATCAAAAGAATGTAAATGCGACACTTCCATGCAAGGAAATAGCGTTTGCAGATGTCTACGTATCGCAGCAATAGTGTTCTAATGCTTCTTAAAACGCGATATCGCATCTCACTGCTATGTTTCATGAGAAGATATAATATTCATTATGGAGTGTTATGTAAACCTCGTACTCACTTCAAAAGAATGTAAATGCGACCATTCCATCCTAGGAAATAGCGTATGCATATGTCTACGTATCGTATCAATAGAGTTCTAGTGCTTCTTAGAACGCGATATCGCATCTCACTTCTATGTTTCATGATAAGATATAATATTCATTGCGAAGTGTCATGTATACCTCGTATTCACTTCAAAAGAACGTACATAAGGCTCTTCCATGCTAGGAAATAGCGTTTGCAGATGTCTACGTATCGTAGCAATAGAGCTCTAACTCTTCTCAAAACGCGATATAGCACCTCATTCCTATGTTTCATGATAAGATATAATATTCATTGCGAAGTGTCATGTATACCTCGTATTCGCTTCAAAAGAATGTAAATGCGACACTTCCATACTAGGAAATAGCGTTTGCAGATGTCTACGTATCGTAGCAATAGAGTTCTAATGCTTCTCAAAACGCGATATAGCACCCCATTCCTATGTTTCATGATAAGATATAATACTCATTGCGAAGTGTCATGTATACCTCGTATTCACTTCAAAAGAATGTAAATGCGACACTTCCATGCTAGGAAATAGCGTTTGCAGATGTCTACGTATCGCAGCAATAGAGATCCAATGCTTCCTAAAACGCGATATCGCATCTCTCTTCTATGTTTCACGATAAGGTATAATATTCATTGCGAAGTGTCATGTATACCTCGTATTCACTTCAAAAGAATGTAAATGCGACACTTCCATGCTAGGAAATAGCGTTTGCAGATGTCTACGTATCGCAGCAATAGAGTTCCAATGCTTCCTAAAACGCGATATCGCATCACTCTTCTATGTTTCATGATAAGGTATAATATTCATTACGAGGTGTCATGTATACCTCGTATTCACTTCAAATGAATGTAAATGCAACACTTCCATGGTAAGAAGTAGCGTTTGCAGATGTCTACGTATCGTAGCAATAGAGTTCTAATGCTTCTTAAAACGCGATATCGCATCTCACTGCTATGTTTCATGATATGATATAATATTCATTGCGAAGTGTCATGTAAACCTCGTATTCACTTCAAAAGAATGTAAATGCGACCCTTCGATGCTAGGGAATAGCCTTTGCAAACGTCTACGTATCGTAGCAATAGAATTCTAATGCTTCTTAAAACGCGATATCGCATCTCACTGCTATGTTTCATGAGAAGATATAATATTCATTATGGAGTGTTATGTATACCTCGTACTCACTTCAAAAGAATGTAAATGCGACCCTCCCATCCTAGGAAATAGCGTTTTCAGATGCCTACGTATCGTAGCAATAGAGTTCTAATGCTTCTTAAAACGAGATGTCGCATCTCATTTCTATGTTTCATGATCAGATATAATATTCATTGCGAAGTGTCATGTATACCTCGTATTCACATCAAAAGAATGTAAATGCGACACTTCCATGCTAGGAAATAGCGTTTGCAGATGTCTACGTATCGCAGCAATAGTGCTCTAATGCTTCTTAAAACGCGATATCGCATCTCACTGCTATGTTTCATGAGAAGATATAATATTCATTATGGAGTGTTATGTATACCTCGTACTCACTTCAAAAGAATGTAAATGCGACCATTCCATCCTAGGAAATAGCGTATGCATATGTCTACGTATCGTAGCAATAGAGTTCTAGTGCTTCTTAGAACGCGATATCGCATCTCACTTCTATGTTTCATGATAAGATATAATATTCATTGCGAAGTGTCATGTATACATCGTATTCACTTCAAAAGAACGTACATAAGACACTTCCATGCTAGGAAATAGCGTTTGCAGATGTCTACGTATCGTAGCAATAGAGCTCTAACGCTTCTCAAAACGCGATATAGCACCTCATTCCTATGTTTCATGATAAGATATAATATTCATTGCGAAGTGTCATGTATACCTCGTATTCGCTTCAAAAGAATGTAAATGCGACACTTCCATACTAGGAAATAGCGTTTGCAGATGTCTACGTATCGTAGCAATAGAGTTCTAATGCTTCTCAAAACGCGATATAGCACCCCATTCCTATGTTTCATGATAAGATATAATACTCATTGCGAAGTGTCATGTATACCTCGTATTCACTTCAAAAGAATGTAAATGCGACACTTCCATGCTAGGAAATAGCGTTTGCAGATGTCTACGTATCGCAGCAATAGAGTTCCAATGCTTCCTAAAACGCGATATCGCATCTCTCTTCCATGTTTCACGATAAGGTATAATATTCATTGCGAAGTGTCATGTATACCTCGTATTCACATCAAAAGAATGTAAATGCGACACTTCCATGCCAGGAAATAGCGTTTGCAGATGTCTACGTATCGCAGCAATAGAGTTCCAATGCTTCCTAAAACGCGATATCGCATCACTCTTCTATGTTTCATGATAAGGTATAATATTCATTACGAGGTGTCATGTATACCTCGTATTCACTTCAAATGAATGTAAATGCGACACTTCCATGCTAGGAAATAGCGTTTGCAGATGTCTATGTATCGTAGCAATAGAGTTCTAATGCTTCTCAAAACGCGATATAGCACCTCATTCCTATGTTTCATGATAAGATATAATATTCATTGCGAAGTGTCATGTATACCTCGTATTCACTTCAAAAGAATGTAAATGCGACACTTCCATGCTAGGAAATAGCGTTTGCAGATGTCTACGTATCGCAGCAATAGAGATCCAATGCTTCCTAAAACGCGATATCGCATCACTCTTCTATGTTTCATGATAAGGTATAATATTCATTGCGAAGTGTTATGTATACCTCGTATTCACTTCAAAAGAATGTAAATGCGACACTTCCATGCTAGGAAATAGCGTTTGCAGATGTCTACGTATCGCAGCAATAGAGATCCAATGCTTCCTAAAACGCGATATCGCATCACTCTCCTATGTTTCATGATAAGGTATAATATTCATTGCGAAGTGTCATGTATACCTCGTATTCACTTCAAAAGAATGTAAATGCGACACTTCCATGCTAGGAAATAGCGTTTGCAGATGTCTACGTATCGTAGCAATAGAGTTCTAATGCTTCTCAAAACGCGATATAGCACCTCATTCCTATGTTTCATGATAAGATATAATATTCATTGCGAAGTGTCATGTATACCGCGAATTCACTTCAAAAGAATGTAAATGCGACACTTCCATGCTAGGAAATAGAGTTTGCAGATGTCTACGTATCGCAGCAATAGAGATCCAATGCTTCCTAAAACGCGATATCGCATCACTCTTCTATGTTTCATGATAAGGTATAATATTCATTTCGAAGTGTCATGTATACCTCGTATTCACCCCAAATGAATGTAAATGCGACACTTCCATGCTAGGAAATAGCGTTTGCAGATGTCTGCGTATCGTAGCAATAGAGTTCTAATGCTTCTTAAAACGAGATGTCGCATCTCATTTCTATGTTTCATGATCAGATATAATACTCATTGCGAAGTGTCATGTATACCTCGTATTCTCTTCAAAAGGATGTAAATGCGACACTTCCTTGCTAGGAAATAGCGTTTCCAGATGACTACGTGTCGAAACAATAGAGTTCTAATGATTCTTAAAATGCCATATCGCATCTCACTTCTATGTTTCATGATAAGATATAATATTCATTGCGAAGTGTCATGTATATCTCGTATTCACTTCAAACGAATGTAAATGCGACACTTCCATGCTAGGAAATAGCGTTTGCAGATGTCTAGGTATCGTCGCAATAGAGTTCTAATGCTTGTTAAAACGCGATATCGCATCTCACTGCTATGTTTCATGAGAACATATAATATTCATTGCTAAGTGTCATGTATATCTCGTATTCACATCAAAAGAATGTAAATGCGACACTTCCATGCTAGGAAATAGCGTTTGCAGATGTGTACGCATCGCAGCAATAGAGTTCCAATGCTTCCTAAAACGCGATATCGCATCTCACTGCTATGTTTCATGAGAAGATATAATATTCAATATGGAGTGTTATGTATACCTCGTACTCACTTCAAAAGAATGTAAATGCGACCCTTCCATCCTAGGAAATAGCGTTTGCAGATGTATACGTATCGTAGCAATAGAGTTCTAGTGCTTCTTAGAACGCGATATCGCATCTCACTTCTATGTTTCATGATAAGATATAATATGCATTGCGAAGTGTCATGTATACCTCGTATTCACTTCAAAAGAACGCAAATAAGACACTTCCATGCTAGGAAATAGCGTTTGCAGATGTCTACGTATCGTAGCAATAGAGCTCTAATGCTTCTCAAAACGCGATGTAGCACCTCATTCCTACGTTTCATGATAAGATATAATATTCATTGCGAAGTGTCATGTATACCTCGTATTCAATTCAAAAGATTGTAAATGCGACACTTCCATGCTAGGAAGTAGGGTTTGCAGATGTCTACGTATCGTAGCAATAGAGTTCTAATGCTTCTCAAAACGCGATATAGCACCTCATTCCTATGTTTCATGATGAGATATAATATTCATTGCGAAGTGTCACGTATACCTCGTATTCACTACAAAAGAATGTAAATGCGACACTTCCATGCTAGGAAATAGCGTTTGCAGATGTCTACGTATCGCAGCAATAGAGATCCAATGCTTCCTAAAACGCGATATCGCATCACTCTTCTGTGTTTCATGATAAGGTATAATATTCATTACGAAGTGTCATGTATACCTCGTATTCACTTCAAATGAATGAAAATGCGACACTTCCATGCTAGGAAATAGCGTTTGCAGATGTCTACGTATCGTAGAGTTCTAGTGCTTCTTAGAACGCGATATCGCATCTCACTTCTATGTTTCATGATAAGATATAATGTTCATTGCGAAGTGTCATGTATACCTAGTATTCACTTCAAAAGAATGTAAATGCGACACTTCCATGCTAGGAAGTGGCGTTTGCAGATGTCTACGTATCGTAGCAATAGGGTTCTAATGCTTCTTAAAATGCGATATCGCATCACGCTTCTATGTTTCATGATAAGATATAATATTCATTTGAAGTGTCATGTATACCTCGATTTCACTTCACAAGAATGTAAATGCGACACTTCCTTGCAAGTAAATATTGTTTGCAGATGTCTACGTATCGCAGCAATAGAGATCCAATGCTTCCTAAAACGCGATATCGCATCACTCTTCTATGTTTCATGATAAGGTATAATATTCATTGCGAAGTGTCATGTATACCTCGTATTCACTTCAAAAGAATGTAAATGCGACACTTCCATCCTAGGAAATAGGGTTTGCAGATGTCTACGTATCGTAGCAATAGAGTTCTAATGCTTCTCAAAACGCGATATAGCACCTCATTCCTATGTTTCATGATGAGATATAATATTCATTGCGAAGTGTCACGTATACCTCGTATTCACTTCAAAAGAATGTAAATGCGATACTTCCATGCTAGGAAATAGCGTTTGCAGATGTCTACGTATCGCAGCAATAGAGATCCAATGCTTCCTAAAACGCGATATCGCATCACTCTTCTATGTTTCATGATAAGGTATAATATTCATTACGAAGTGTCATGTATACCACGAATTCACTTCAAATGAATGTAAATGCGACACTTCCATGCTAGGAAATAGCGTTTGCAGATGTCTACGTATCGTAGCAATAGATTTCTAATGCTTCTTAAAACGCGATATCGCATCTCACTGCTATGTTTCATTAGAAGATATAATATTCATTGCGAAGTGTCATGTATATATCGTATTCACATCAAAAGAATGTAAATGCGACACTTCCATGCTAGGAAATAGCGTTTGCAGATGTCTACGTATCGCAGCAATAGAGATCCAATGCTTCCTAAAACGCGATATCGCATCACTCTTCTATGTTTCATGATAAGATATAATATTCATTGCGAAGTGTCATGTATACCTCGTATTCACTTCAAAAGAATGTAAATGCGACACTTCCATGCTAGGAAATAGCGTTTGCAGATGTCTACGTATCGCAGCAATAGAGTTCCAATGCTTCCTAAAACGCGATATCGCATATCTCTTCTATGTTTCACGATAAGGTATAATATTCATTGCGAAGTGTCATGTATACCTCGTATTCACTTCAAAAGAATGTAAATGCGACACTTCCATGCTAGGAAATAGCGTTTGCAGATGTCTACGTATCGCAGCAATAGAGTTCCAATGGTTCCTAAAACGCGATATCGCATATCTCTTCTATGTTTCACGATAAGGTATAATATTCATTGCGAAGTGTCATGTATACCTCGTATTCACTTCAAAAGAATGTAAATGCGACACTTCCATGCTAGGAAATAGCGTCTGCAGATGTCTACGTATCGCAGCAATAGAGATCCAATGCTTCCTAAAACGCGATATCGCATTACTGTTCTATGTTTCATGATAAGGTATAATATTCATTTCGAAGTGTCATGTATACCTCGTATTCACTTCAAATGAATGTAAATGCGACACTTCCATGCTAGGAAATAGCGTTTGCAGATGTCTGCGTATCGTAGCAATAGAGTTCTAATGCTTCTTAAAACGAGATGTCGCAACTCATTCCTATGTTTCATGATAAGATATAATATTCATTGCGAAGTGTCATGTATACCTCGTATTCACTTCAAAAGAATGTAAATGCGACACTTCCATGCTAGGAAATAGCGTTTGCAGATGTCTACGTATCGTAGCAATAGAGTTCTAATGCTTCTCAAAACCCGATATAGCACCTCATTCCTATGTTTCATAATAAGATATAATATTCATTGCGAAGTGTCATGTATACCTCGTATTCACTTCAAAAGAATGTAAATGCGACACTTCCATGCTAGGAAATAGCGTTTGCAGATGTCTACGTATCGCAGCAATAGAGATCCAATGCTTCCTAAAACACGATATCGCATCACTCTTCTATGTTTCATGATAAGGTATAATATTCATTACGAAGTGTCATGTATACCACGTATTCACTTCAAATGAATGTAAATGCGACACTTCCATGCTAGGAAAATTGCGTTTGCAGATGTATACGTATCGTAGCAATAGAGTTCTAATGCTTCCTAAAACGCGATATCGCATCTCACTGCTATGTTTCATGATAAGGTATAATATTCATTGCGAAGCGTCATGTATACCTCGTATTCACTTCAAATGAATGTAAATGCGACACTTCCATGCTAGGAAATAGCGTTTGCAGATGTCTGCGTATCGTAGCAATAGAGTACTAATGCTTCTTAAAACGCGATATCGCATCTCACTGCTATGTTTCATGATAAGATATAATATTCATTGCGAAGTGTCATGTATACCTCGTATTCACTTCAAAAGAATGTAAATGCGACACTTCCATGCTAGGAAATAGCGTTTGCAGATGTCTACGTATCGTAGCAATAGAGTTCTAATGCTTCTCAAGACGCGATATAGCACCTCATTCCTATGTTTCATGATATGATATAATATTCATTGCGAAGTGTCATGTATACCTCGTATTCACTTCAAAAGAATGTAAATGCGTCACTTCCATGCTAGGAAATAGCGTTTGCAGATGTCTACGTATCGCAGCAATAGAGATCCAATGCTTCCTAAAACGCGAGATCGCATCACTCTTCTATGTTTCATGATAAGATATAATATTCATTGCGAACTGTCATGTATACCTCGTATTCACTTCAAAAGAACGTAAGTAAGACACTTCCATGCTAGGAAATAGCGTTTGCAGATGTCTACGTATCACAGCAATAGAGTACTAATGCTTCTCAAAACGAGATGTCGTATTTCATTTCTATGTTCCGTAATAAGATATAATATTCATTGTGTAATGTTATGTATACCTTGTATTCACTTCAGTGGAATGTAAGTGCGAAATTTCCTTGCTAGGAAATAGCGTTTGCAGATGTCTACGTATCGTAGCAATAGAGTACTAATGCTTCTTAAAACGCGATATCGCATCTCACTGCTATGTTTCATGAGAAGATATAATATTCATTGCGAAGTGTCATGTATATCTCGTATTCACATCAAAAACATGTAAATGCGACACTTCCATGCTAGGAAATAGCGTTTGCAGATGTCTACGTATCGCAGCAATAGAGTTCCAATGCTTCCTAAAACGCGATATCACATCTCTCTTCTATGTTTCATGATAAGGTATAATATTCATTGCGAAGCGTCATGTATACCTCGTATTCACTTCAAATGAATGTAAATGCGACACTTCCATGCTAGGAAATAGCGTTTGCAGATGTCTACGTATCGTAGCAATAGATTTCTAATGCTTCTTAAAACGCGATATCGCATCTCACTTCTATGTTTCATTAGAAGATATAATATTCATTGCGAAGTGTCATGTATATATCGTATTCACATCAAAAGAATGTAAATGCGACACTTCCATGCTAGGAAATAGCGTTTGCAGATGTCTACGTATCGCAGCAATAGAGTTCCAATGCTCCCTAAAACGCGATATCGCATCACTCTTCTATGTTTCATGATAAGATATAATATTCATTGCGAAGTGTCATGTATACCTCGTATTCACTTCAAAAGAATGTAAATGCGACACTTCCATGCTAGGAAATAGCGTTTGCAGATGTCTACGTATCGCAGCAATAGAGTTCCAATGCTTCCTAAAACGCGATATCGCATATCTCTTCTATGTTTCACGATAAGGTATAATATTCATTGCGAAGTGTCATGTATACCTCGTATTCACTTCAAAAGAATGTAAATGCGACACTTCCATGCTAGGAAATAGCGTTTGCAGATGTCTACGTATCGCAGCAATAGAGTTCCAATGGTTCCTAAAACGCGATATCGCATATCTCTTCTATGTTTCACGATAAGGTATAATATTCATTGCGAAGTGTCATGTATACCTCGTATTCACTTCAAAAGAATGTAAATGCGACACTTCCATGCTAGGAAATAGCGTCTGCAGATGTCTACGTATCGCAGCAATAGAGATCCAATGCTTCCTAAAACGCGATATCGCATTACTGTTCTATGTTTCATGATAAGGTATAATATTCATTTCGAAGTGTCATGTATACCTCGTATTCACTTCAAATGAATGTAAATGCGACACTTCCATGCTAGGAAATAGCGTTTGCAGATGTCTGCGTATCGTAGCAATAGAGTTCTAATGCTTCTTAAAACGAGATGTCGCAACTCATTCCTATGTTTCATGATAAGATATAATATTCATTGCGAAGTGTCATGTATACCTCGTATTCACTTCAAAAGAATGTAAATGCGACACTTCCATGCTAGGAAATAGCGTTTGCAGATGTCTACGTATCGTAGCAATAGAGTTCTAATGCTTCTCAAAACCCGATATAGCACCTCATTCCTATGTTTCATAATAAGATATAATATTCATTGCGAAGTGTCATGTATACCTCGTATTCACTTCAAAAGAATGTAAATGCCACACTTCCATGCTAGGAAATAGCGTTTGCAGATGTCTACGTATCGCAGCAATAGAGTTCCAATGCTTCCTAAAACGCGATATCGCATCTCTCTTCTATGTTTCATGATAAGGTATAATATTCATTGCGAAGCGTCATGTATACCTCGTATTCACTTCAAATGAATGTAAATGCGACACTTCCATGCTAGGAAATAGCGTTTGCAGATGTCTACGTATCGCAGCAATAGAGTTCCAATGCTTCCTAAAACGCGATATCGCATCTCTCTTCTATGTTTCATGATAAGGTATAATATTCATTGCGAAGCGTCATGTATACCTCGTATTCACTTCAAATGAATGTAAATGCGACACTTCCATGCTAGGAAATAGCGTTTGCAGATGTCTACGTATCGTAGCAATAGATTTCTAATGCTTCTTAAAACGCGATATCGCATCTCACTGCTATGTTTCATTAGAAGATATAATATTCATTGCGAAGTGTCATGTATATCTCGTATTGACATCAAAAGAATGTAAATGCAACACTTCCATGCTAGGAAATAGCGTTTGCAGATGTCTACGTATCGCAGCAATAGAGTTCCAATGCTTCCTAAAACGCGATATCGCATCACTCTTCTATGTTTCATGATATGGTATAATATTCATTACGAAGCGTCATGTATACCTCGTATTCACTTCAAATGAATGTAAATGCGACACTTCCATGCTAGGAAATAGCGTTTGCAGATGTCTACGTATCGTAGCAATAGAGTACTAATGCTTCTTAAAACGCGATATCGCATCTCACTGCTATGTTTCATGATAAGATATAATATTCATTGCGAAGTGTCATGTATACCTCGTATTCACTTCAAATGAATGTAAATGCGACACTTCCATGCTAGGAAATAGCGTTTGCAGATGTCTACGTATCGTAGCAATAGAGCTCCAATGCTTCTCAAAACGCGATATAGCACCTCATTCCTATGTCTCATGATAAGATATAATATTCATGGCGAAGTGTCATGTATACCTCGTATTCACTTCAAAAGAACGTAAATAAGACACTTCCATGCTAGGAAATAGCGTTTGCAGATGTCTACGTATCGCAGCAATAGAGATCCAATGCTTCCTAAAACGCGATATCGCATTACTGTTATATGTTTCATGATAAGGTATAATATTCATTTCGAAGTGTCATGTATACCTCGTATTCACTTCAAATGAATGTAAATGCGACACTTCCATGCTAGGAAATAGCGTTTGCAGATGTCTGCGTATCGTAGCAATAGAGTTCTAATGCTTCTTAAAACGAGATGTCGCAACTCATTCCTATGTTTCATGATAAGATATAATATTCATTGCGAAGAGTCATGTATACCTCGTATTCACTTCAAAAGAATGTAAATGCGACACTTCCATGCTAGGAAATAGCGTTTGCAGATGTCTACGTATCGTAGCAATAGAGTTCTAATGCTTCTCAAAACGCGATATAGCACCTCATTCCTATGTTTCATGATAAGATATAATATTCATTGCGAAGTGTCATGTATACCTCGTATTCACTTCAAAAGAATGTAAATGCGACACTTCCATGCTAGGAAATAGCGTTTGCAGATGTCTACGTATCGCAGCAATAGGGATCCAATGCTTCCTAAAACGCGATATCGCATCACTCTTCTATGTTTCATGATAAGGTATAATATTCACTGCGAAGCGTCATGTATACCTCGTATTCACTTCAAATGAATGTAAATGCGACACTTCCATGCTAGGAAAATTGCGTTTGCAGATGCCTACGTATCGTAGCAATAGAGTTCTACTGCTTCCTAAGACGCGATATCGCATCTCACTGCTATGTTTCATGATAAGGTATAATATTCATTGCGAAGCGTCATGTATACCTCGTATTCACTTCAAATGAATGTAAATGCGACACTTCCATGCTAGGAAATAGCGTTTGCAGATGTCTACGTATCGCAGCAATAGAGTTCTAATGCTTCTTAAAACGCGATATCGCATCTCACTGCTATGTTTCATGAGAAGATATAATATTCATTATGGAGTGTTATGTATACCTCGTACTCACTTCAAAAGAATGTAAATGCGACCCATCCATCCTAGGAAATAGCGTTTGCAGATGTCTACGTATCGTAGCAATAGAGTTCTAATGCTTCCTAAAACGCGATATCGCATCTCACTGCAATGTTTCATGATAAGGTATAATATTCATTGCGAAGCGTCATGTATACCTCGTATTCACTTCAAATGAATGTAAATGCGACACTTCCATGCTAGGAAATAGCGTTTGCAGATGTCTGCGTATCGTAGCAATAGAGCTCCAATGCTTCTCAAAACGCGATATAGCACCTCATTCCTATGTCTCATGATAAGATATAATATTCATGGCGAAGTGTCATGTATACCTCGTATTCACTTCAAAAGAACGTAAATAAGACACTTCCATGCTAGGAAATAGCGTTTGCAGATGTCTACGTATCGCAGCAATAGAGATCCAATGCTTCCTAAAACGCGATATCGCATTACTGTTCTATGTTTCATGATAAGGTATAATATTCATTTCGAAGTGTCATGTATACCTCGTATTCACTTCAAATGAATGTAAATGCGACACTTCCATGCTAGGAAATAGCGTTTGCAGATGTCTGCGTATCGTAGCAATAGAGTTCTAATGCTTCTTAAAACGAGATGCCGCAACTCATTCCTATGTTTCATGATAAGATATAATATTCATTGCGAAGAGTCATGTGTACCTCGTATTCACTTCAAAAGAATGTAAATGCGACACTTCCATGCTAGGAAATAGCGTTTGCAGATGTCTACGTATCGTAGCAATAGAGTTCTAATGCTTCTCAAAACGCGATATCGCATCTCACTGCTATGTTTCATGATAAGGTATAATATTCATTGCGAAGCGTCATGTATACCTCGTATTCACTTCAAATGAATGTAAATGCGACACTTCCATGCTAGGAAATAGCGTTTGCAGATGTCTGCGTATCGTAGCAATAGAGTACTAATGCTTCTTAAAACGCGATATCGCATCTCACTGCTATGTTTCATGATAAGATATAATATTCATTGCGAAGTGTCATGTATACCTCGTATTCACTTCAAAAGAATGTAAATGCGACACTTCCATGCTAGGAAATAGCGTTGGCAGATGTCTACGTATCGCAGCAATAGAGTTCCAATGCTTCCTAAAACGCGATATCGCATCACTCTTCTATGTTTCACGATAAGGTATAATATTCATTGCGAAGTGTCATGTATACCTCGTATTCACTTCAAAAGAATGTAAATGCGACACTTCCATGCTAGGAAAATTGCGTTTGCAGATGCCTACGTATCGTAGCAATAGAGTTCTAATGCTTCCTAAAACGCGATATCGCATCTCACTGCTATGTTTCATGATAAGGTATAATATTCATTGCGAAGCGTCATGTATACCTCGTATTCACTTCAAATGAATGTAAATGCGACACTTCCATGCTAGGAAATAGCGTTTGCAGATGTCTACGTATCGTAGCAATAGAGTTCTAATGCTTCTTAAAACGCGATATCGCATCTCACTGCTATGTCTCATGAGAAGATATAATATTCATTATGGAGTGTTATGTATACCTCGTACTCACTTCAAAAGAATGTAAATGCGACCCATCCATCCTAGGAAATAGCGTTTGCAGATGTCTACGTATCGTAGCAATAGAGTTCTAGTGCTTCTTAGAACGCGATATCGCATCTCACTTCTATGTTTCATGATAAGATATAATATTCATTGCGAAGTGTCATGTATATCTCGTATTCACATCAAAAGAATGTAAATGCGACACTTCCATGCTAGGGAATAGCAGTTGCAGATGTCTACGTATCGCAGCAATAGAGTTCCAATGCTTCCTAAAACGCGATATCGCATCTCTCTTCTATGTTTCATGATAAGGTATAATATTCATTGCGAAGCGTCATGTATACCTCGTATTCACTTCAAATGAATGTAAATGCGACACTTCCATGCTAGGAAATAGCGTTTGCAGATGTCTACGTATCGTAGCAATAGAGCTCTAATGCTTCTCAAAACGCGATATAGCACCTCATTCCTATGTTTCATGATAAGATATAATTTTCATGGCGAAGTGTCATGTATACCTCGTATTCACTTCAAAAGAACGTAAATAAGACACTTCCATGCTAGGAAATAGCGTGTGCAGATGTCTACGTATCGTAGCAATAGAGTTCTAATGCTTCTTAAAACGCGATATCGCATCTCACTGCTATGTTTCATGAGAAGATATAATATTCATTGCGAAGTGTCATGTATATCTCGTATTCACATCAAAAACATGTAAATGCGACACTTCCATGCTAGGAAATAGCGTTTGCAGATGTCTACGTATCGCAGCAATAGAGTTCCAATGCTTCCTAAAACGCGATATCGCATCTCTCTTCTATGTTTCATGATAAGGTATAATATTCATTTCGAAGTGTCATGTATACCTCGTATTCACTTCAAATGAATGTAAATGCGACACTTCCATGCTAGGAAATAGCGTTTGCAGATGTCTACGTATCGCAGCAATAGAGATCCAATGCTTCCTAAAACGCGATATCGCATTACTGTTCTATGTTTCATGATAAGGTATAATATTCATTTCGAAGTGTCATGTATACCTCGTATTCACTTCAAATGAATGTAAATGCGACACTTCCATGCTAGGAAATAGCGTTTGCAGATGTCTGCGTATCGTAGCAATAGAGTTCTAATGCTTCTTAAAACGAGATGTCGCAACTCATTCCTATGTTTCATGATCAGATATAATATTCATTGCGAAGAGTCATGTATACCTCGTATTCACTTCAAAAGAATGTAAATGCGACACTTCCATGCTAGGAAATAGCGTTTGCAGATGTCTACGTATCGTAGCAATAGAGTTCTAATGCTTCTCAAAACGCGATATAGCACCTCATTCCTATGTTTCATGATAAGATATAATATTCATTGCGAAGTGTCATGTATACCTCGTATTCACTTCAAAAGAATGTAAATGCGACACTTCCATGCTAGGAAATAGCGTTTGCAGATGTCTACGTATCGCAGCAATAGAGATCCAATGCTTCCTAAAACGCGATATCGCATCACTCTTCTATGTTTCATGATAAGGTATAATATTCATTACGAAGTGTCATGTATACCACGTATTCACTTCAAATGAATGTAAATGCGACACTTCCATGCTAGGAAAATTGCGTTTGCAGATGCCTACGTATCGTAGCAATAGAGTTCTAATGCTTCCTAAAACGCGATATCGCATCACTCTTCTATGTTTCATGATAAGGTATAATATTCATTACGAAGTGTCATGTATACCTCGTATTCACTTCAAATGAATGTAAATGCGACACTTCCATGCTAGGAAATAGCGTTTGCAGATGTCTACGTATCGTAGCAATAGAGTTCTAATGCTTCTTAAAACGCGATATCGCATCTCACTGCTATGTTTCATGAGAAGATATAATATTCATTATGGAGTGTTATGTATACCTCGTACTCACTTCAAAAGAATGTAAATGCGACTCATCCATCCTAGGAAATAGCGTTTGCAGATGTCTACGTATCGTAGCAATAGAGTTCTAGTGCTTCTTAGAACGCGATATCGCATCTCACTTCTATGTTTCATGATAAGATATAATATTCATTGCGAAGTGTCATGTATATCTCGTATTCACATCAAAAGAATGTAAATGCGACACTTCCATGCTAGGAAATAGCGTTTGCAGATGTCTACGTATCGCAGCAATAGAGTTCCAATGCTTCCTAAAACGCGATATCGCATCTCTCTTCTATGTTTCATGAGAAGGTATAATATTCATTGCGAAGTGTCATGTATACCTCGTATTCACTTCAAAAGAATGTAAATACGACACTTCCATGCTAGGAAATAGCGTTTGCAGATGTCTACGTATCGCAGCAATAGAGATCCAATGCTTCCTAAAACGCGATATCGCATTACTGTTCTATGTTTCATGATAAGGTATAATATTCATTTCGAAGTGTCATGTATACCTCGTATTCACTTCAAATGAATGTAAATGCGACACTTCCATGCTAGGAAATAGCGTTTGCAGATGTCTACGTATCGCAGCAATAGAGTTCCAATGCTTCCTAAAACGCGATATCGCATCTCTCTTCTATGTTTCATGATAAGGTATAATATTCATTGCGAAGCGTCATGTATACCTCGTATTCACTTCAAATGAATGTAAATGCGACACTTCCATGCTAGGAAATAGCGTTTGCAGATGTCTACGTATCGCAGCAATAGAGATCCAATGCTTCCTAAAACGCGATATCGCATCTCTCTTCTATGTTTCATGATAAGGTATAATATTCATTGCGAAGCGTCATGTATACCTCGTATTCACTTCAAATGAATGTAAATGCGACACTTCCATGCTAGGAAATAGCGTTTGCAGATGTCTACGTATCGTAGCAATAGAGTACTAATGCTTCTTAAAACGCGATATCGCATCTCACTGCTATGTTTCATGATAAGATATAATATTCATTGCGAAGTGTCATGTATACCTCGTATTCACTTCAAATGAATGTAAATGCGACACTTCCATGCTAGGAAATAGCGTTTGCACATGTCTACGTATCGTAGCAATAGAGCTCCAATGCTTCTCAAAACGCGATATAGCACCTCATTCCTATGTCTCATGATAAGATATAATATTCATGGCGAAGTGTCATGTATACCTCGTATTCACTTCAAAAGAACGTAAATAAGACACTTCCATGCTAGGAAATAGCGTTTGCAGATGTCTACGTATCGCAGCAATAGAGATCCAATGCTTCCTAAAACGCGATATCGCATTACTGTTCTATGTTTCATGATAAGGTATAATATTCATTTCGAAGTGTCATGTATACCTCGTATTCACTTCAAATGAATGTAAATGCGACACTTCCATGCTAGGAAATAGCGTTTGCAGATGTCTGCGTATCGTAGCAATAGAGTTCTAATGCTTCTTAAAACGAGATGTCGCAACTCATTCCTATGTTTCATGATAAGATATAATATTCATTGCGAAGAGTCATGTATACCTCGTATTCACTTCAAAAGAATGTAAATGCGACACTTCCATGCTAGGAAATAGCGTTTGCAGATGTCTACGTATCGTAGCAATAGAGTTCTAATGCTTCTCAAAACGCGATATAGCACCTCATTCCTATGTTTCATGATAAGATATAATATTCATTGCGAAGTGTCATGTATACCTCGTATTCACTTCAAAAGAATGTAAATGCGACACTTCCATGCTAGGAAATAGCGTTTGCAGATGTCTACGTATCGCAGCAATAGAGATCCAATGCTTCCTAAAACGCGATATCGCATCACTCTTCTATGTTTCATGATAAGGTATAATATTCACTGCGAAGCGTCATGTATACCTCGTATTCACTTCAAATGAATGTAAATGCGACACTTCCATGCTAGGAAAATTGCGTTTGCAGATGCCTACGTATCGTAGCAATAGAGTTCTAATGCTTCCTAAGACGCGATATCGCATCTCACTGCTATGTTTCATGATAAGGTATAATATTCATTGCGAAGCGTCATGTATACCTCGTATTCACTTCAAATGAATGTAAATGCGACACTTCCATGCTAGGAAATAGCGTTTGCAGATGTCTACGTATCGCAGCAATAGAGTTCTAATGCTTCTTAAAACGCGATATCGCATCTCACTGCTATGTTTCATGAGAAGATATAATATTCATTATGGAGTGTTATGTATACCTCGTACTCACTTCAAAAGAATGTAAATGCGACCCATCCATCCTAGGAAATAGCGTTTGCAGATGTCTACGTATCGTAGCAATAGAGTTCTAATGCTTCCTAAAAGGCGATATCGCATCTCACTGCTATGTTTCATAATAAGGTATAATATTCATTGCGAAGCGTCATGTATACCTCGTATTCACTTCAAATGAATGTAAATGCGACACTTCCATGCTAGGAAATAGCGTTTGCAGATGTCTGCGTATCGTAGCAATAGAGCTCCAATGCTTCTCAAAACGCGATATAGCACCTCATTCCTATGTCTCATGATAAGATATAATATTCATGGCGAAGTGTCATTTATACCTCGTATTCACTTCAAAAGAACGTAAATAAGACACTTCCATGCTAGGAAATAGCGTTTGCAGATGTCTACGTATCGCAGCAATAGAGATCCAATGCTTCCTAAAACGCGATATCGCATTACTGTTCTATGTTTCATGATAAGGTATAATATTCATTTCGAAGTGTCATGTATACCTCGTTTTCACTTCAAATGAATGTAAATGCGACACTTCCATGCTAGGAAATAGCGTTTGCAGATGTCTGCGTATCGTAGCAATAGAGTTCTAATGCTTCTAAAACGAGATGTCGCAACTCATTCCTATGTTTCATGATAAGATATAATATTCATTGCGAAGAGTCATGTGTACCTCGTATTCACTTCAAAAGAATGTAAATGCGACACTTCCATGCTAGGAAATAACGTTTGCAGATGTCTACGTATCGTAGCAATAGAGTTCTAATGCTTCTCAAAACGCGATATAGCACCTCATTCCTATGTTTCATGATAAGATATAATATTCATTGCGAAGTGTCATGTATACCTCGTACTCACTTCAAAAGAATGTAAATGCGACACTTCCATGCTAGGAAATAGCGTTTGCAGATGTCTACGTATCGCAGCAATAGAGATCCAATGCTTCCTAAAACGCGATATCGCATCACTCTTCTATGTTTCATGATAAGGTGTAATATTCACTGCGAAGCGTCATGTATACCTCGTATTCACTTCAAATGAATGTAAATGCGACACTTCCATGCTAGGAAAATTGCGTTTGCAGATGCCTACGTATCGTAGCAATAGAGTTCTAATGCTTCCTAAGACGCGATATCGCATCTCACTGCTATGTTTCATGATAAGGTATAATATTCATTGCGGAGCGTCATGTATACCTCGTATTCACTTCAAATGAATGTAAATGCGACACTTCCATGCTAGGAAATAGCGTTTGCAGATGTCTACGTATCGCAGCAATAGAGTTCTAATGCTTCTTAAAACGCGATATCGCATCTCACTGCTATGTTTCATGAGAAGATATAATATTCATTATGGAGTGTTATGTATACCTCGTACTCACTTCAAAAGAATGTAAATGCGACCCATCCATCCTAGGAAATAGCGTTTGCAGATGTCTACGTATCGTAGCAATAGAGTTCTAGTGCTTCTTAGAACGCGATATCGCATCTCACTTCTATGTTTCATGATAAGATATAATATTCATTGCGAAGTGTCATGTATATCTCGTATTCACATCAAAAGAATGTAAATGCGACACTTCCATGCTAGGAAATAGCGTTTGCAGATGTCTACGTATCGCAGCAATAGAGTTCCAATGCTTCCTAAAACGCGATATCGCATCTCTCTTCTATGTTTCATGATGAGGTATAATATTCACTGCGAAGCGTCATGTATACCTCGTATTCACTTCAAATGAATGTAAATGCGACACTTCCATGCTAGGAAATAGCGTTTGCAGATGTCTACGTATCGTAGCAATAGAGCTCTAATGCTTCTCAAAACGCGATATAGCACCTCATTCCTATGTTTCATGATAAGATATAATATTCATGGCGAAGTGTCATGTATACCTCGTATTCACTTCAAAAGAACGTAAATAAGACACTTCCATGCTAGGAAATAGCGTGTGCAGATGTCTACGTATCGTAGCAATAGAGTTCTAATGCTTCTTAGAACGCGATATCGCATCTCACTTCTATGTTTCATGATAAGATATAATATTCATTGCGAAGTGTCATGTATACCTCATATTCACTTCAAAAGAATGTAAATGCGACACTTCCATGCTAGGAAATAGCGTTTTGCAGATGTCTACGTATCGTAGCAATAGAGTTCCAATGCTTCCTAAAACGCGATATCGCATCACTCTTCTATGTTTCATGATATGGTATAATATTCATTACGAAGTGTCATGTATACCTCGTATTCACTTCAAATGAATGTAAATGCGACACTTCCATGCTAGGAAATAGCGTTTGCAGATGTCTACGTATCGTAGCAATAGAGCTCCAATGCTTCTCAAAACGCGATATAGCACCTCATTCCTATGTTTCATGATAAGATATAATATTCATGGCGAAGTGTCATGTATACCTCGTATTCACTTCAAAAGAACGTAAATAAGACACTTCCATGCTAGGAAATAGCGTTTGCAGATGTCTACGTATCGCAGCAATAGAGATCCAATGCTTCCTAAAACGCGATATCGCATTACTGTTCTATGTTTCATGATAAGGTATAATATTCATTTCGATGTGTCATGTATACCTCGTATTCACTTCAAATGAATGTAAATGCGACACTTCCATGCTAGGAAATAGCGTTTGCAGAAGTCTGCGTATCGTAGCAATAGAGTTCTAATGCTTCTTAAAACGAGATGTCGCAACTCATTCCTATGTTTCATGATAAGATATAATATTCATTGCGAAGTGTCATGTATACCTCGTATTCACTTCAAAAGAATGTAAATGCGACACTTCCATGCTAGGAAATAGCGTTTGCAGATGTCTACGTATCGCAGCAATAGAGATCGAATGCTTCCTAAAACGCGATATCGCATCACTCTTCTATGTTTCATGATAAGGTATAATATTCATTACGAAGTGTCATGTATACCACGTATTCACTTCAAATGAATGTAAATGCGACACTTCCATGCTAGGAAAATTGCGTTTGCAGATGCCTACGTATCGTAGCAATAGAGTTCTAATGCTTCCTAAAACGCGATATCGCATCTCACTGCTATGTTTCATGATAAGGTATAATATTCATTGCGAAGCGTCATGTATACCTCGTATTCACTTCAAATGAATGTAAATGCGACACTTCCATGCTAGGAAATAGCGTTTGCAGATGTCTACGTATCGTAGCAATAGAGTTCTAATGCTTCTTAAAACGCGATATCGCATCTCACTGCTATGTTTCATGAGAAGATATAATATTCATTATGGAGTGTTATGTATACCTCGTACTCACTTCAAAAGAATGTAAATGCGACCCATCCATCCTAGGAAATAGCGTTTGCAGATGTCTACGTATCGTAGCAATAGAGTTCTAGTGCTTCTTAGAACGCGATATCGCATCTCACTTCTATGTTTCATGACAAGATATAATATTCATTGCGAAGTGTCATGTATATCTCGTATTCACATCAAAAGAATGTAAATGCGACACTTCCATGCTAGGAAATAGCGTTTGCAGATGTCTACGTATCGCAGCAATAGAGTTCCAATGCTTCCTAAAACGCGATATCGCATCTCTCTTCTATGTTTCATGAGAAGGTATAATATTCATTGCGAAGCGTCATGTATACCTCGTATTCACTTCACAAGAATGTAAATGCGACACTTCCTTGCTAGGAAATATTGTTTGCAGATGTCTACGTATCATAGCAATAGAGTACTAATGCTTCTTAAAACGAGATGTCGTATTTCATTTCTATGTTTCGTAATAAGATATAATATTCATTGTGTAATGTTATGTATACCTCGTATTCACTTCAGAGGAATGTAAGTGCGAAATTTCCTTGCTAGAAAATAGAGTTTGCAGATGTCTACGTATATAGGCAGTAGAGTGCTAATGCTTCTCAAAACTCGATATAGCACCTCATTCCTATGTTTCATGATAAGATATAATATTCATTGCGAAGTGTCATGTATATCTCGTATTCACATCAAAAGAATGTAAATGCGACACTTCCATGCTAGGGAATAGCAGTTGCAGATGTCTACGTATCGCAGCAATAGAGTTCCAATGCTTCCTAAAACGCGATATCGCATCTCTCTTCTATGTTTCATGATAAGGTATAATATTCACTGCGAAGCGTCATGTATACCTCGTATTCACTTCAAATGAATGTAAATGCGACACTTCCATGCTAGGAAATAGCGTTTGCAGATGTCTACGTATCGTAGCAATAGAGCTCTAATGCTTCTCAAAACGCGATATAGCACCTCATTCCTATGTTTCATGATAAGATATAATATTCATGGCGAAGTGTCATGTATACCTCGTATTCACTTCAAAAGAACGTAAATAAGACACTTCCATGCTAGGAAATAGCGTGTGCAGATGTCTACGTATCGTAGCAATAGAGTTCTAATGCTTCTTAGAACGCAATATCGCATCTCACTTCTATGTTTCATGATAAGATATAATATTCATTGCGAAGTGTCATGTATACCTCATATTCACTTCAAAAGAATGTAAATGCGACACTTCCATGCTAGGAAATAGCGTTTTGCAGATGTCTACGTATCGTAGCAATAGAGTTCTAATGCTTCTTAAAACGCGATATCGCATCTCACATCTATGTTTCATGATAAGATATAATATTCATTGCGAAGTGTCATGTATACCTCGTATTCACTTCAAAAGAACGTAAATAAGACACTTCCATGCTAGGAAGTAGCGTTTGCAGATGTCTACGTATCACAGCAATAGAGTACTAATGCTTCTTAAAACGAGATGTCGTATTTCATTTCTATGTTTCGTAATAAGATATAATATTCATTGTGTAATGTTATGTATACCTTGTATTCACTTCAGTGGAATGTAAGTGCGGAATTTCCTTGCTAGGAAATAGCGTTTGCAGATGTCTACGTATCGTAGCAATAGAGTTCTAATGCTTCTTAAAACGCGATATCGCATCTCACTGCTATGTTTCATGAGAAGATATAATATTCATTGCGAAGTGTCATGTATATCTCGTATTCACATCAAAAACATGTAAATGCGACACTTCCATGCTAGGAAATAGCGTTTGCAGATGTCTACGTATCGCAGCAATAGAGTTCCAATGCTTCCTAAAACGCGATATCGCATCTCTCTTCTATGTTTCATGATAAGGTATAATATTCATTGCGAAGCGTCATGTATACCTCGTATTCACTTCAAATGAATGTAAATGCGACACTTCCATGCTAGGAAATAGCGTTTGCAGATGTCTACGTATCGTAGCAATAGAGCTCCAATGCTTCTCAAAACGCGATATAGCACCTCATTCCTATGTTTCATGATAAGATATAATATTCATGGCGAAGTGTCATGTATACCTCGTATTCACTTCAAAAGAACGTAAATAAGACACTTCCATGCTAGGAAATAGCGTTTGCAGATGTCTACGTATCGCAGCAATAGAGATCCAATGCTTCCTAAAACGCGATATCGCATTACTTTTCTATGTTTCATGATAAGGTATAATATTCATTTCGAAGTGTCATGTATACCTCGTATTCACTTCAAAAGAATGTAAATGCGACACTTCCATGCTAGGAAATAGCGTTTGCAGATGTCTACGTATCGTAGCAATAGAGTTCTAATGCTTCTCAAAACGCGATATAGCACCTCATTCCTATGTTTCATGATAAGATATAATATTCATTGCGAAGTGTCATGTATACCTCGTATTCACTTCAAAAGAATGTAAATGCGACACTTCCATGCTAGGAAATAGCGTTTGCAGATGTCTACGTATCGCAGCAATAGAGATCCAATGCTTCCTAAAACGCGATATCGCATCACTCTTCTATGTTTCATGATAAGGTATAATATTCATTACGAAGTGTCATGTATACCACGTATTCACCTCAAATGAATGTAAATGCGACACTTCCATGCTAGGAAAATTGCGTTTGCAGATGTCTACGTATCGTAGCAATAGAGTTCTAATGCTTCCTAGAACGCGATATCGCATCTCACTGCTATGTTTCATTAGAAGATATAATATTCATTGCGAAGTGTCATGTATATCTCGTATTCACATCAAAAGAATGTAAATGCGACACTTCCATGCTAGGAAATAGCGTTTGCAGATGTCTACGTATCGCAGCAATAGAGTTCCAATGCTTCCTAAAACGCGATATCGCATCACTCTTCTATGTTTCATGATATGGTATAATATTCATTACGAAGTGTCATGTATACCTTGTATTCACTTCAAAGGAATGTAAATGCGACACTTCCATGCTAGGAAATAGCGTTTGCAGATGTCTACGTATCGCAGCAATAGAGTTCCAATGCTTCCTAAAACGCGATATCGCATATCTCTTCTATGTTTCACGATAAGGTATAATATTCATTGCGAAGTGTCATGTATACCTCGTATTCACTTCAAAAGAATGTAAATGCGACACTTCCATGCTAGGAAATAGCGTTTGCAGATGTCTACGTATCGCAGCAATAGAGATCCAGTGCTTCCTAAAACGCGATATCGCATTACTGTTCTATGTTTCATGATAAGGTATAATATTCATTTCGAAGTGTCATGTATACCTCGTATTCACTTCAAATGAATGTAAATGCGACACTTCCATGCTAGGAAATAGCGTTTGCAGATGTCTGCGTATCGTAGCAATAGAGTTCTAATGCTTCTTAAAACGAGATGTCGCAACTCATTCCTATGTTTCATGATAAGGTATAATATTCATTGCGAAGTGTCATGTATACCTCGTATTCACTTCAAAAGAATGTAAATGCGACACTTCCATGCTAGGAAATAGCGTTTGCAGATGTCTACGTATCGTAGCAATAGACTTCTAATGCTTCTCAAAACGCGATATAGCACCTCATTCCTATGTTTCATGATAAGATATAATATTCATTGCGAAGTGTCATGTATACCTTGTATTCACTTCAAAAGAATGTAAATGCGACACTTCCATGCTAGGAAATAGCGTTTGCAGATGTCTACGTATCGCAGCAATAGAGATCCAATGCTTCCTAAAACGCGATATCGCATCACTCTTCTATGTTTCATGATAAGGTATAATATTCATTACGAAGTGTCATGTATACCACGTATTCACCTCAAATGAATGTAAATGCGACACTTCCATGCTAGGAAAATTGCGTTTGCAGATGTCTACGTATCGTAGCAATAGAGTTCTAATGCTTCCTAAAACGCGATATCGCATCTCACTGCTATGTTTCATGATAAGGTATAATATTCATTGCGAAGCGTCATGTATACCTCGTATTCACTTCAAATGAATGTAAATGCGACACTTCCATGCTAGGAAATAGCGTTTGCAGATGTCTGCGTATCGTAGCAATAGAGTACTAATGCTTCTTAAAACGCGATATCGCATCTCACTGCTATGATTCATGATAAGATATAATATTCATTGCGAAGTGTCATGTATACCTCGTATTCACTTCAAAAGAATGTAAATGCGACACTTCCATGCTAGGAAATAGCGTTTGCAGATGTCTACGTATCGCAGCAATAGGGTTCCAATGCTTCCTAAAACGCGATATCGCATATCTCTTCTATGTTTCACGATAAGGTATAATATTCATTGCAAAGTGTCATGTATACCTCGTATTCACTTCAAAAGAATGTAAATGCGACACTTCCATGCTAGGAAATAGAGTTTGCAGATGTCTACGTATCGCAGCAATAGAGATCCAATGCTTCCTAAAACGCGATATCGCATTACTGTTCTTTGTTTCATGATAAGGTATAATATTCATTTCGAAGTGTCATGTATACCTCGTATTCACTTCAAATGAATGTAAATGCGACACTTCCATGCTAGGAAATAGCGTTTGCAGATGTCTACGTATCGCAGCAATAGAGATCCAATGCTTCCTAAAACGCGATATCGCATCACTCTTCTATGTTTCATGACAAGGTATAATATTCATAGCGAAGTGTCATGTATACCTCGTATTCACTTCAAATGAATGTAAATGCGACACTTCCATGCTAGGAAATAGCGTTTGCAGATGTCTACGTATCGCAGCAATAGAGATCCAATGCTTCTCAAGACGCGATATAGCACCTCATTCCTATGTTTCATGATAAGATATAATATTCATTGCGAAGTGTCATGTATACCTCGTATTCACTTCAAAAGAATGTAAATGCGACACTTCCATGCTAGGAAATAGCGTTTGCAGATGTCTACGTATCGTAGCAATAGAGATCTAATGCTTCTTAAAACGCGATATCGCATCTCACTGCTATGTTTCATGAGAAGATATAATATTCATTATGAAGTGTTATGTATACCTCGTACTCACTTCAAAAGAATGTAAATGCGACCCATCCATCCTAGGAAATAGCGTTTGCAGATGTCTACGTATCGTAGCAATAGAGTTCTAGTGCTTCTTAGAACGCGATATCGCATCTCACTTCTATGTTTCATGACAAGATATAATATTCATTGCGAAGTGTCATGTATATCTCGTATTCACATCAAAAGAATGTAAATGCGACACTTCCATGCTAGGAAATAGCGTTTGCAGATGTCTACGTATCGCAGCAATAGAGTTCCAATGCTTCCTAAAACGCGATATCGCATCTCTCTTCTATGTTTCATGAGAAGGTATAATATTCATTGCGAAGCGTCATGTATACCTCGTATTCACTTCACAAGAATGTAAATGCGACACTTCCTTGCTAGGAAATATTGTTTGCAG
Source organism: Xylocopa sonorina (assembly GCF_050948175.1). Classification (NCBI taxonomy): domain Eukaryota; kingdom Metazoa; phylum Arthropoda; class Insecta; order Hymenoptera; family Apidae; genus Xylocopa; species Xylocopa sonorina. Next base: position 761,066 of record NW_027490196.1, read on the forward strand.
ATGTCTACGTATCATAGCAATAGAGTACTAATGCTTCTTAAAACGAGATGTCGTATTTCATTTCTATGTTTCGTAATAAGATATAATATTCATTGTGTAATGTTATGTATACCTCGTATTCACTTCAGAGGAATGTAAGTGCGAAATTTCCTTGCTAGAAAATAGAGTTTGCAGATGTCTACGTATATAGGCAGTAGAGTGCTAATGCTTCTCAAAACTCGATATAGCACCTCATTCCTATGTTTCATGATAAGATATAATATTCATTGCGAAGTGTCATGTATATATCGTATTCACATCAAAAGAATGTAAATGCGACACTTCCATGCTAGGGAATAGCAGTTGCAGATGTCTACGTATCGCAGCAATAGAGTTCCAATGCTTCCTGAAACGCGATATCGCATCTCTCTTCTATGTTTCATGATAAGGTATAATATTCACTGCGAAGCGTCATGTATACCTCGTATTCACTTCAAATGAATGTAAATGCGACACTTCCATGCTAGGAAATAGCGTTTGCAGATGTCTACGTATCGTAGCAATAGAGCTCTAATGCTTCTCAAAACGCGATATAGCACCTCATTCCTATGTTTCATGATAAGATATAATATTCATGGCGAAGTGTCATGTATACCTCGTATTCACTTCAAAAGAACGTAAATAAGACACTTCCATGCTAGGAAATAGCGTGTGCAGATGTCTACGTATCGTAGCAATAGAGTTCTAATGCTTCTTAGAACGCAATATCGCATCTCACTTCTATGTTTCATGATAAGATATAATATTCATTGCGAAGTGTCATGTATACCTCATATTCACTTCAAAAGAATGTAAATGCGACACTTCCATGCTAGGAAATAGCGTTTTGCAGATGTCTACGTATCGTAGCAATAGAGTTCTAATGCTTCTTAAAACGCGATATCGCATCTCACATCTATGTTTCATGATAAGATATAATATTCATTGCGAAGTGTCATGTATACCTCGTATTCACTTCAAAAGAACGTAAATAAGACACTTCCATGCTAGGAAGTAGCGTTTGCAGATGTCTACGTATCACAGCAATAGAGTACTAATGCTTCTTAAAACGAGATGTCGTATTTCATTTCTATGTTCCGTAATAAGATATAATATTCATTGTGTAATGTTATGTATACCTTGTATTCACTTCAGTGGAATGTAAGTGCGAAATTTCCTTGCTAGGAAATAGCGTTTGCAGATGTCTACGTATCGTAGCAATAGAGTTCTAATGCTTCTTAAAACGCGATATCGCATCTCACTGCTATGTTTCATGAGAAGATATAATATTCATTGCGAAGTGTCATGTATATCTCGTATTCACTTCAGAAGAATGTAAATGCGACACTTCCTTGCTAGGAAATATTGTTTGCAGATGTCTACGTATCACAGCAATAGAGTACTAATGCTTCTTAAAACGAGATGTCGTATTTCATTTCTATGTTTCGTAATAAGGTATAATATTCATTGTGTAATGTTATGTATACCTCGTATTCACTTCAGTGGAATGTAAGTGCGAAATTTCCTTCCTAGGAAATGGAGTTTGCAGATGTCTACGTATATAGGCAATAGAGTTCTAATGCTTCTCAAAACTCGATATAGCACCTCATTCCTATGTTTCATGATAAGATATAATATTCATTGCGAATTGTCATGTATATCTCGTATTCACATCAAAAGAATGTAAATGCGACACTTCCATGCTAGGAAATAGCGTTTGCAGATGTCTACGTATCGCAGCAATAGAGATCCAATGCTTCCTAAAACGCGATATCGCATTACTGTTCTATGTTTCATGATAAGGTATAATATTCATTTCGAAGTGTCATGTATACCTCGTATTCACTTCAAAAGAATGTAAATGCGACACTTCCATGCTAGGAAATAGCGTTTGCAGATGTCTACGTATCGTAGCAATAGAGTTCTAATGCTTCTCAAAACGCGATATAGCACCTCATTCCTATGTTTCATGATAAGATATAATATTCATTGCGAAGTGTCATGTATACCTCGTATTCACTTCAAAAGAATGTAAATGCGACACTTCCATGCTAGGAAATAGCGTTTGCAGATGTCTACGTATCGCAGCAATAGAGATCCAATGCTTCCTAAAACGCGATATCGCATCACTCTTCTATGTTTCATGATAAGGTATAATATTCATTACGAAGTGTCATGTATACCACGTATTCACCTCAAATGAATGTAAATGCGACACTTCCATGCTAGGAAAATTGCGTTTGCAGATGTCTACGTATCGTAGCAATAGAGTTCTAATGCTTCCTAAAACGCGATATCGCATCTCACTGCTATGTTTCATTAGAAGATATAATATTCATTGCGAAGTGTCATGTATATCTCGTATTCACATCAAAAGAATGTAAATGCGACACTTCCATGCTAGGAAATAGCGTTTGCAGATGTCTACGTATCGCAGCAATAGAGTTCCAATGCTTCCTAAAACGCGATATCGCATCACTCTTCTATGTTTCATGATATGGTATAATATTCATTACGAAGTGTCATGTATACCTCGTATTCACTTCAAATGAATGTAAATGCGACACTTCCATGCTAGGAAATAGCGTTTGCAGATGCCTACGTATCGTAGCAATAGAGTACTAATGCTTCTTAAAACGCGATATCGCATCTCACTGCTATGTTTCATGATAAGATATAATATTCATTGCGAAGTGTCATGTATACCTTGTATTCACTTCAAAGGAATGTAAATGCGACACTTCCATGCTAGGAAATAGCGTTTGCAGATGTCCACGTATCGCAGCAATAGAGTTCCAATGCTTCCTAAAACGCGATATCGCATATCTCTTCTATGTTTCACGATAAGGTATAATATTCATTGCGAAGTGTCATGTATACCTCGTATTAACTTCAAAAGAATGTAAATGCGACACTTCCATGCTAGGAAATAGCGTTTGCAGATGTCTACGTATCGCAGCAATAGAGATCCAGTGCTTCCTAAAACGCGATATCGCATTACTGTTCTATGTTTCATGATAAGGTATAATATTCATTTCGAAGTGTCATGTATACCTCGTATTCACTTCAAATGAATGTAAATGCGACACTTCCATGCTAGGAAATAGCGTTTGCAGATGTCTGCGTATCGTAGCAATAGAGTTCTAATGCTTCTTAAAACGAGATGTCGCAACTCATTCCTATGTTTCATGATAAGGTATAATATTCATTGCGAAGTGTCATGTATACCACGTATTCACCTCAAATGAATGTAAATGCGACACTTCCATGCTAGGAAAATTGCGTTTGCAGATGTCTACGTATCGTAGCAATAGAGTTCTAATGCTTCCTAAAACGCGATATCGCATCTCACTGCTATGTTTCATGATAAGGTATAATAATCATTGCGAAGCGTCATGTATACCTCGTATTCACTTCAAATGAATGTAAATGCGACACTTCCATGCTAGGAAATAGCGTTTGCAGATGTCTGCGTATCGTAGCAATAGAGTACTAATGCTTCTTAAAACGCGATATCGCATCTCACTGCTATGTTTCATGATAAGATATAATATTCATTGCGAAGTGTCATGTATACCTCGTATTCACTTCAAAAGAATGTAAATGCGACACTTCCATGCTAGGAAATAGCGTTTGCAGATGTCTACGTATCGCAGCAATAGAGTTCCAATGCTTCCTAAAACGCGATATCGCATATCTCTTCTATGTTTCACGATAAGGTATAATATTCATTGCAAAGTGTCATGTATACCTCGTATTCACTTCAAAAGAATGTAAATGCGACACTTCCATGCTAGGAAATAGCGTTTGCAGATGTCTACGTATCGCAGCAATAGAGATCCAATGCTTCCTAAAACGCGATATCGCATTACTGTTCTTTGTTTCATGATAAGGTATAATATTCATTTCGAAGTGTCATGTATACCTCGTATTCACTTCAAATGAATGTAAATGCGACACTTCCATGCTAGGAAATAGCGTTTGCAGATGTCTGCGTATCGTAGCAATAGAGTTCTAATGCTTCTTAAAACGAGATGTCGCAACTCATTCCCATGTTTCATGATAAGATATAATATTCATTGCGAAGTGTCATGTATACCTCGTATTCACTTCAAAAGAATGTAAATGCGACACTTCCATGCTAGGAAATAGCGTTTGCAGATGTCTACGTATCGTGGCAATAGAGTTCTAATGCTTCTCAAAACGCGATATAGCACCTCATTCCTATGTTTCATGATAAGATATAATATTCATTGCGAAGTGTCATGTATACCTCGTATTCACTTCAAAAGAATGTAAATGCGACACTTCCATGCTAGGAAATAGCGTTTGCAGATGTCTACGTATCGCAGCAATAGAGATCCAATGCTTCCTAAAACGCGATATCGCATCACTCTTCTATGTTTCATGATAAGGTATAATATTCATTACGAAGTGTCATGTATACCACGTATTCACTTCAAATGAATGTAAATGCGACACTTCCATGCTAGGAAAATTGCGTTTGCAGATGTCTACGTATCGTAGCAATAGAGTTCTAGTGCTTCTTAGAACGCGATATCGCATCTCACTTCTATGTTTCATGATAAGATATAATATTCATTGCGAAGTGTCATGTATATCTCGTATTCACATCAAAAGAATGTAAATGCGACACTTCCATGCTAGGAAATAGCGTGTGCAGATGTCTACGTATCGTAGCAATAGAGTTCTAATGCTTCTTAGAACGCGATATCGCATCTCACTTCTATGTTTCATGATAAGATATAATATTCATTGCGAAGTGTCATGTATACCTCATATTCACTTCAAAAGAATGTAAATGCGACACTTCCATGCTAGGAAAATTGCGTTTGCAGATGTCTACGTATCGTAGCAATAGAGTTCTAATGCTTCCTAAAACGCGATATCGCATCTCACTGCTATGTTTCATGATAAGGTATAATATTCATTGCGAAGCGTCATGTATACCTCGTATTCACTTCAAATGAATGTAAATGCGACACTTCCATGCTAGGAAATAGCGTTTGCAGATGTCTACGTATCGTTGCAATAGAGTTCTAATGCTTCTTAAAACGCGATATCGCATCTCACTGCTATGTTTCATGGGAAGATATAATATTCATTATGGATTGATATGTATACCTCGTACGCACTTCAAAAGAATGTAAATGCGACCCTTCCATCCTAGGAAATATCGTTTGCAGATGTCTACGTATCGTAGCAATAGAGTTCTAGTTCTTCTTAGAACGCGATATCGCATCTCACTTCTATGTTTCATGATAAGATATAATATTCATTGCGAAGTGTCATGTATATCTCGTATTCACATCAAAAGAATGTAAATGCGACACTTCCATGCTAGGAAATAGCGTTTGCAGATGTCTACGTATCGCAGCAATAGAGTTCCAATGCTTCCTAAAACGCGATATCGCATCTCTCTTCTATGTTTCATGAGAAGGTATAATATTCATTGCGAAGCGTCATGTATACCTCATATTCACGTCACAAGAATGTAAATGCGACACTTCCTTGCTAGGAAATATTGTTTGCAGATGTCTACGTATCATAGCAATAGAGTACTAATGCTTCTTAAAACGAGATGTCGTATTTCATTTCTATGTTTCGTAATAAGATATAATATTCATTGTGTAATGTTATGTATACCACGCATTCACTTCAGAGGAATGTAAGTGCGAAATTTCCTTGCTAGAAAATAGAGTTTGCAGATGTCTACGTATATAGGCAGTAGAGTTCTAATGCTTCTCAAAACTCGATATAGCACCTCATTCCTATGTTTCATGATAAGATATAATATTCATTGCGAAGTTTCATGTATATCTCGTATTCACATCAAAAGAATGTAAATGCGAAACTTCCATGCTAGGAAATAGCAGTTGCAGATGTCTACGTATCGCAGCAATAGAGTTCCAATGCTTCCTAAAACGCGATATCGCATCTCTCTTCTATATTTCATGATAAGGTATAATATTCATTGCGAAGCGTCATGTATACCTCGTATTCACTTCAAATGAATGTAAATGCGACACTTCCATGCTAGGAAATAGCGTGTGCAGATGTCTACGTATCGCAGCAATAGAGATCCAATGCTTCCTAAAACGCGATATCGCATTACTGTTCTATGTTTCATGATAAGGTATAATATTCATTTCGAAGTGTCATGTATACCTCGTATTCACTTCAAATGAATGTAAATGCGACACTTCCATGCTAGGAAATAGCGTTTGCAGATGTCTGCGTATCGTAGCAATAGAGTTCCAATGCTTCCTAAAACGCGATATCGCATCTCTCTTCTATGTTTCATGAGAAGGTATAATATTCATTGCGAAGCGTCATGTATACCTCGTATTCACTTCACAAGAATGTAAATGCGACACTTCCTTGCTAGGAAATATTGTTTGCAGATGTCTACGTATCATAGCAATAGAGTACTAATGCTTCTTAAAACGAGATGTCGTATTTCTTTTCTATGTTTCGTAATAAGATATAATATTCATTGTGTAATGTTATGTATACCTCGTATTCACTTCAGAGGAATGTAAGTGCGAAATTTCCTTGCTAGAAAATAGAGTTTGCAGATGTCTACGTATATAGGCAGTAGAGTTCTAATGCTTCTCAAAACTCGATATAGCACCTCATTCCTATGTTTCATGATAAGATATGATATTCATTGCGAAGTTTCATGTATATCTCGTATTCACATCAAAAGAATGTAAATGCGACACTTCCATGCTAGGAAATAGCAGTTGCAGATGTCTACGTATCGCAGCAATAGAGTTCCAATGCTTCCTAAAACGCGATATCGCATCTCTCTTCTATATTTCATGATAAGGTATAATATTCATTGCGAAGCGTCATGTATACCTCGTATTCACTTCAAATGAATGTAAATGCGACACTTCCATGCTAGGAAATAGCGTTTGCAGATGTCTACGTATCGTAGCAATAGAGTTCTAATGCTTCTTAAAACGCGATATCGCATCTCACTGCTATGTTTCATGAGAAGATATAATATTCATTGCGAAGTGTCATGTATATCTCGTATTCACATCAAAAACATGTAAATGCGACACTTCCATGCTAGGAAATAGCGTTTGCAGATGTCTACGTATCGCAGCAATAGAGTTCCAATGCTTCCTAAAACGCGATATCGCATCTCTCTTCTATGTTTCATGATAAGGTATAATATTCATTGCGAAGTGCCATGTATACCTCGTTTTCACTTCAGAAGAATGTAAATGCGACACTTCCTTGCTAGGAAATATTGTTTGCAGATGTCTACGTATCACAGCAATAGAGTACTAATGCTTCTTAAAACGAGATGTCGTATTTCATTTCTATGTTTCGTAATAAGGTATAATATTCATTGTGTAATGTTATGTATACCTCGTATTCACTTCAGTGGAATGTAAGTGCGAAATTTCCTTGCTAGGAAATAGAGTTTGCAGATGTCTACGTATATAGGCAATAGAGCTCTAATGCTTCTCAAAACTCGATATAGCACCTCATGCCTATGTTTCATGATAAGATATAATATTCATTGCGAAGTGTCATGTATATCTCGTACTCACATCAAAAGAATGTAAATGCGACACTTCCATGCTAGGAAATAGCGTTTGCAGATGTCTACGTATCGCAGCAACAGAGTTCCAATGCTTCCTAAAACGCGATATCGCATCTCTCTTCTATGTTTCATGAGAAGATATAATATTCATTATGGAGTGTTATGTATACCTCGTACTCACTTCAAAAGAATGTAAATGCGACCCTTCCATCCTAGGAAATAGCGTTTGCAGATGTCTACGTATCGTAGCAATAGAGTTCTAGTGCTTCTTAGAAGGCGATATCGCATCCCACTTCTATGTTTCATGATAAGATATAATATTCATTGCGAAGTGTCATGTATACCACGTATTCACTTCAGAAGAACGTAAATAAGACACTTCCATGCTAGGAAATAGCGTTTGCAGATGTTTACGTATCGTAGCAATAGAGCTCTAATGCTTCTCAAAACGCGATATAGCACCTCATTCCTACGTTTCATGATAAGATATAATATTCATTGCGAAGTGTCATGTATACCTCGTATTCACTTCAAAAGAATGTAAATGCGACACTTCCATGCTAGGAAATAGGGTTTGCAGATGTCTACGTATCGTAGAGTTCTAGTGCTTCTTAGAACGCGATATCGCATCTCACTTCTATGTTTCATGATAAGATATAATATTCATTGCGAAGTGTCATGTATACCTCGTATTCACTTCAAAAGAATGTAAATGCGACACTTCCATGCTAGGAAATAGCGTTTGCAGATGTTTACGTATCGCAGCAATAGAGTTCCAATGCTTCCTAAAACGCGATATCGCATCTCTCTTCTATGTTTCATGAGAAGGTATAATATTCATTGCGAAGCGTCATGTATACCTCGTATTCACTTCAAATGAATGTAAATGCGACACTTCCATGCTAGGAAATAGCGTTTGCAGATGTCTACGTATCGCAGCAATAGAGATCCAATGCTTCCTAAAACGCGATATCGCATCACTCTTCGATGTTTCATGATAAGGTATAATATTCATTACGAAGTGTCATGTATACCTCGTATTCACTTCAAATGAATGTAAATGCGACACTTCCATGCTAGGAAATAGCGTTTGCAGATGTCTACGTATCGCAGCAATAGAGATCCAATGCTTCCTAGAACGCGATATCGCATCACTCTTCTATGTTTCATGACAAGGTATAATATTCATAGCGAAGTGTCATGTATACCTCGTATTCACTTCAAATGAATGTAAATGCGACACTTCCATGCTAGGAAATAGCGTTTGCAGATGTCTACGTATCGTAGCAATAGAGTTCTAATGCTTCTTAAAACGCGATATCGCATCTCACTGCTATGTTTCATGATAGGATATAATATTCATTATGGAGTGATATGTATACCTCGTACTCACTTCAAAAGAAAGTAAATGAGACCCTTCCATGCTAGGGAATAGCCTTTGCAGATGTCTGCGTATCGTAGCAATAGAGTTCTAATGCTTCTTAAAACGAGATGTCGCAACTCATTCCTATGTTTCATGATAAGATATAATATTCATTGCGAAGTGTCATGTATACCTCGTATTCACTTCAAAAGAATGTAAATGCGTCACTTCCATGCTAGGAAATAGCGTTTGCAGATGTCTACGTATCGCAGCAATAGAGATCCAATGCTTCCTAAAACGCGATATCGCATCACTCTTCTGTGTTTCATGATAAGGTATAATATTCATTACGAAGTGTCATGTATACCACGTATTCACTTCAAATGAATGTAAATGCGACACTTCCATGCTAGGAAAATTGCGTTTGCAGATGTCTACGTATCGTAGCAATAGAGTTCTAATGCTTCCTAAAACGCGATATCGCATCTGACTGCTATGTTTCATGATAAGGTATAATATTCATTGCGAAGCGTCATGTATACCTCGTATTCACTTCAAATGAATGTAAATGTGACACTTCCATGCTAGGAAATAGCGTTTGCAGATGTCTACGTATCGTAGCAATAGAGTTCTAATGCTTCTTAAAACGCGATATCGCATCTCACTGCTATGTTTCATGATAAGGTATAATATTCATTGCGAAGCGTCATGTATACCTCGTATTCACTTCAAATGAATGTAAATGCGACACTTCCATGCTAGGAAATAGCGTTTGCAGATGTCTACGTATCGTAGCAATAGAGTTCTAATGCTTCTTAAAACGCGATATCGCATCTCACTGCTATGTTTCATGAGAAGATATAATATTCATTGCGAAGTGTCATGTATATCTCGTATTCACATCAAAAACATGTAAATGCGAAACTTCCATGCTAGGAAATAGCGTTTGCAGATGTCTACGTATCGCAGCAATAGAGTTCCAATGCTTCCTAAAACGCGATATCGCATCTCTCTTCTATGTTTCATGATAAGGTATAATATTCATTGCGAAGTGCCATGTATACCTCGTATTCACTTCAGAAGAATGTAAATGCGACACTTCCTTGCTAGGAAATATTGTTTGCAGATGTCTACGTATCACAGCAATAGAGTACTAATGCTTCTTAAAACGAGATGTCGTATTTCATTTCTATGTTTCGTAATAAGGTATAATATTCATTGTGTAATGTTATGTATACCTCGTATTCACTTCAGTGGAATGTAAGTGCGAAATTTCCTTCCTAGGAAATGGAGTTTGCAGATGTCTACGTATATAGGCAGAAGAGTTCTAATGCTTCTCAAAACTCGATATAGCACCTCATTCCTATGTTTCATGATAAGATATAATATTCATTGCGAATTGTCATGTATATCTCGTATTCACATCAAAAGAATGTAAATGCGACACTTCCAAGCTAGGAAATAGCGTTTGCAGATGTCTACGTATCGCAGCAACAGAGTTCCAATGCTTCCTAAAACGCGATATCGCATCTCTCTTCTATGTTTCATGAGAAGATATAATATTCATTATGGAGTGTTATGTATACCTCGTACTCACTTCAAAAGAATGTAAATGCGACCCTTCCATCCTAGGAAATAGCGTTTGCAGATGTCTACGTATCGTAGCAATAGAGTTCTAGTGCTTCTTAGAAGGCGATATCGCATCTCACTTCTATGTTTCATGATAAGATATAATATTCATTGCGAAGTGTCATGTATACCACGTATTCACTTCAAAAGAACGTAAATAAGACACTTCCATGCTAGGAAATAGCGTTTGCAGATGTTTACGTATCGTAGCAATAGAGCTCTAATGCTTCTCAAAACGCGATATAGCACCTCATTCCTACGTTTCATGATAAGATATAATATTCATTGCGAAGTGTCATGTATACCTCGTATTCACTTCAAAAGAATGTAAATGCGACACTTCCATGCTAGGAAATAGGGTTTGCAGATGTCTACGTATCGTAGCAATAGAGTTCTAATGCTTCTCAAAACGCGATATAGCACCTCATTCCTATGTTTCATGATGAGATATAATATTCATTGCGAAGTGTCACGTATACCTCGTATTCACTTCAAAAGAATGTAAATGCGATACTTCCATGCTAGGAAATAGCGTTTGCAGATGTCTACGTATCGCAGCAATAGAGATCCAATGCTTCTTAAATCGCGATATCGCATCACTCTTCTATGTTTCATGATAAGGTATAATATTCATTACGAAGTGTCATGTATACCTCGTATTCACTTCAAAAGAATGTAAATGCGACACTTCCATGCTAGGAAGTGGCGTTTGCAGATGTCTACGTATCGTAGCAATAGGGTTCTAATGCTTCTTAAAATGCGATATCGCATCACACTTCTATGTTTCATGATAAGATATAATATTCATTTGAAGTGTCATGTATACCTCGATTTCACTTCACAAGAATGTAAATGCGACTCTTCCTTGCAAGGAAAGATTGTTTGCAGATGTCTACGTATCACAGCAAGAGTACTAATGCTTCTTAAAACGCGATATCGCATCTCACTGCTATGTTTCATGATAAGATATAATATTCATTGCGAAGTGTCATGTATACCTCGTATTCACTTCAAAAGAATGTAAATGCGACACTTCCATGCTAGGAAATAGCGTTTGCAGATGTCTACGTATCGTAGCAATAGATTTCTAATGCTTCTCAAAACGCGATGTAGCACCTCATTCCTATGTTTCATGATAAGCTATAATATTCATTGCGAAGTGTCATGTATATCTCGTATTCACTTCAAAAGAATGTAAATGCGACACTTCCATGCTAGGAAATAGCGGTTGCGGATGTCTACGTATCGCAGCAATAGAGTTCCAATGCTTCCTAAAACGCGATATCGCATCTCTCTTATATGTTTCATGAGAAGGTATAATATTCATTGCGAAGCGTCATGTATACCTCATATTCACTTCAAATGAATGTAAATGCGACACTTCCATGCTAGGAAATAGCGTTTGCAGATGTCTACGTATCGCAGCAATAGAGATCCAATGCTTCCTAAAACGCGATATCGCATCACTCTTCTATGTTTCATGATAAGGTATAATATTCATTACGAAGTGTCATGTATACCTCGTATTCACTTCAAATGAATGTAAATGCGACACTTCCATGCTAGGAAATAGCGTTTGCAGATGTCTACGTATCGCAGCAATAGAGATCCAATGCTTCCTAAAACGCGATATCGCATCACTCTTCTATGTTTCATGACAAGGTATTATATTCATAGCGATGTGTCATGTATACCTCGTATTCACTTCAAATGAATGTAAATGCGACACTTCCATGCTAGGAAATAGCGTTTGCAGATGTCTACGTATCGTAGCAATAGAGTTCTAATGCTTCTTAGAACGCGATATCGCATCTCACTGCTATGTTTCATGATAGGATATAATATTCATTATGGAGTGATATGTATACCTCGTACTCACTTCAAAAGAAAGTAAATGCGACCCTTCCATGCTAGGGAATAGCCTTTGCAGATGTCTACGTATCGTAGCAATAGAGTTCTAATGCTTCTTAAAACGCGATATCGCATCTCACTGCTATGTTTCATGATAAGATATAATATTCATTATGGAGTGATATGTATACCTCGTACTCACTTCAAAAGAAAGTAAATGCGACACTTCCATGCTAGGAAGTAGCGTTTGCAGATGTCTACGTATCGTAGCAATAGGGTTCTAATGCTTCTTAAAATGCGATATCGCATCACACTTCTATGTTTCATGATAAGATATAATATTCATTGCGAAATGTCATGTATACCTCGTATTCACTTCAAATGAACGTAAATAAGACACTTCCATGCTAGGAAATAGCGTTTGCAGATGTCTACGTATCGTAGCAATAGAGTTCTAATGCTTCTTAGAACGCGACATCGCATCTCACTTCTATGTTTCATGATAAGATATAATATTCACTACGAAGTGTCATGTATACCTCGTATTCACTTCAAATGAATGTAAATGCCACACTTCCATGCTAGGAAATAGCGTTTGCAGATGTCTACGTATCACAGCAATAGAGTACTAATGCTTCTTAGAACGAGATGTCGTATTTCATTTCTATGTTCCGTAATAAGATATAATATTCATTGTGTAATGTTATGTATACCTCGTATTCACTTCTATCGAATGTAAATGCGACACTTCCATGCTAGGAAATAGCGTTTGCAGATGTCTACGTGTCGTAGCAATAGAGTTCTAATGCTTCTTAAAACGCGATATCGTATCTCACTGCTATGTTTCATGATAAGATATAATATTCATTGCGAAGTGTCATGCATATCTCGTATTCACTTCAAAAGAATGTAAATGCGACCCTTCCATGCTAGGAAATAGCCTTTGCAGATGTCTACGTATCGTAGCAATAGAGTTCTAATGCTTCTCAAAACGCGATATAGCACCTCATTCCTATGTTTCATGATAAGCTATAATATTCATTGCAAAGTGTCATGTATATCTCGTATTCACTTAAAAAGAATGTAAATGCGACACTTCCTTGCTAGGAAATATTGTTTGCAGATGTCTGCGTATCACAGCAATAGAGTACTAATGCTTCTTAAAACGAGATGTCGTATTTCACTTCTATGTTTCTTAATAAGATATAATATTCATTGTGTAATGTTATGTATACCTCGTATTCACTTCAGTGGAATGTAAGTGCGAAATTTCCTTGCTAGGAAATAGAGTTTGCAGATGTCTACGTATCGCAGCAATAGAGATCCAATGCTTCCTAAAACGCGATATCGCATCACTCTTCTGTGTTTCATGATAAGGTATAATATTCATTACGAAGTGTCATGTATACCACGTATTCACTTCAAATGAATGTAAATGCGACACTTCCATGCTAGGAAAATTGCGTTTGCAGATGTCTACGTATCGTAGCAATAGAGTTCTAATGCTTCCTAAAACGCGATATCGCATCTCACTGCTATGTTTCATGATAAGGTATAATATTCATTGCGAAGCGTCATGTATACCTCGTATTCACTTCAAATGAATGTAAATGCGACACTTCCATGCTAGGAAATAGCGTTTGCAGATGTCTACGTATCGTAGCAATAGAGTTCTAATGCTTCTTAAAACGCGATATCGCATCTCACTGCTATGTTTCATGATAAGGTATAATATTCATTGCGAAGCGTCATGTATACCTCGTATTCACTTCAAATGAATGTAAATGCGACACTTCCATGCTAGGAAATAGCGTTTGCAGATGTCTACGTATCGTAGCAATAGAGTTCTAATGCTTCTTAAAACGCGATATCGCATCTCACTGCTATGTTTCATGAGAAGATATAATATTCATTGCGAAGTGTCATGTATATCTCGTATTCACATCAAAAACATGTAAATGCGACACTTCCATGCTAGGAAATAGCGTCTGCAGATGTCTACGTATCGCAGCAATAGAGTTCCAATGCTTCCTAAAACGCGATATCGCATCTCTCTTCTATGTTTCATGATAAGGTATAATATTCATTGCGAAGTGCCATGTATACCTCGTATTCACTTCAGAAGAATGTAAATGCGACACTTCCTTGCTAGGAAATATTGTTTGCAGATGTCTACGTATCACAGCAATAGAGTACTAATGCTTCTTAAAACGAGATGTCGTATTTCATTTCTATGTTTCGTAATAAGGTATAATATTCATTGTGTAATGTTATGTATACCTCGTATTCACTTCAGTGGAATGTAAGTGCGAAATTTCCTTCCTAGGAAATGGAGTTTGCAGATGTCTACGTATATAGGCAATAGAGTTCTAATGCTTCTCAAAACTCGATATAGCACCTCATTCCTATGTTTCATGATAAGATATAATATTCATTGCGAATTGTCATGTATATCTCGTATTCACATCAAAAGAATGTAAATGCGACACTTCCATGCTAGGAAATAGCGTTTGCAGATGTCTACGTATCGCAGCAACAGAGTTCCAATGCTTCCTAAAACGCGATATCGCATCTCTCTTCTATGATTCATGAGAAGATATAATATTCATTATGGAGTGTTATGTATACCTCGTACTCACTTCAAAAGAATGTAAATGCGACCCTTCCATCCTAGGAAATAGCGTTTGCAGATGTCTACGTATCGTAGCAATAGAGTTCTAGTGCTTCTTAGAAGGCGATATCGCATCTCACTTCTATGTTTCATGATAAGATATAATATTCATTGCGAAGTGTCATGTATACCACGTATTCACTTCAAAAGAACGTAAATAAGACACTTCCATGCTAGGAAATAGCGTTTGCAGATGTTTACGTATCGTAGCAATAGAGCTCTAATGCTTCTCAAAACGCGATATAGCACCTCATCCCTACGTTTCATGATAAGATATAATATTCATTGCGAAGTGTCATGTATACCTCGTATTCACTTCAAAAGAATGTAAATGCGACACTTCCATGCTAGGAAATAGGGTTTGCAGATGTCTACGTATCGTAGCAATAGAGTTCTAATGCTTCTCAAAACGCGATATAGCACCTCATTCCTATGTTTCATGATGAGATATAATATTCATTGCGAAGTGTCACGTATACCTCGTCTTCACTTCAAAAGAATGTAAATGCGATACTTCCATGCTAGGAAATAGCGTTTGCAGATGTCTACGTATCGCAGCAATAGAGATCCAATGCTTCTTAAATCGCGATATCGCATCACTCTTCTATGTTTCATGATAAGGTATAATATTCATTACGAAGTGTCATGTATACCTCGTATTCACTTCAAATGAATGTAAATGCGACACTTCCATGCTAGGAAATAGCGTTTGCAGATGTCTACGTATCGTAGAGTTCTAGTGCTTCTTAGAACGCGATATCGCATCTCACTTCTATGTTTCATGATAAGATATAATATTCATTGCGAAGTGTCATGTATACCTCGTATTCACTTCAAAAGAATGTAAATGCGACACTTCCATGCTAGGAAGTGGCGTTTGCAGATGTCTACGTATCGTAGCAATAGGGTTCTAATGCTTCTTAAAATGCGATATCGCATCACACTTCTATGTTTCATGATAAGATATAATATTCATTTGAAGTGTCATGTATACCTCGATTTCACTTCACAAGAATGTAAATGCGACTCTTCCTTGCAAGGAAAGATTGTTTGCAGATGTCTACGTATCACAGCAATAGAGTACTAATGCTTCTTAAAACGCGATATCGCATCTCACTGCTATGTTTCATGATAAGATATAATATTCATTGCGAAGTGTCATGTATACCTCGTATTCACTTCAAAAGAATGTAAATGCGACACTTCCATGCTAGGAAATAGCGTTTGCAGATGTCTACGTATCGTAGCAATAGATTTCTAATGCTTCTCAAAACGCGATGTAGCACCTCATTCCTATGTTTCATGATAAGCTATAATATTCATTGCGAAGTGTCATGTATATCTCGTATTCACTTCAAAAGAATGTAAATGCGACACTTCCATGCTAGGAAATAGCGGTTGCGGATGTCTACGTATCGCAGCAATAGAGTTCCAATGCTTCCTAAAACGCGATATCGCATCTCTCTTATATGTTTCATGAGAAGGTATAATATTCATTGCGAAGCGTCATGTATACCTCATATTCACTTCAAATGAATGTAAATGCGACACTTCCATGCTAGGAAATAGCGTTTGCAGATGTCTACGTATCGCAGCAATAGAGATCCAATGCTTCCTAAAACGCGATATCGCATCACTCTTCTATGTTTCATGATAAGGTATAATATTCATTACGAAGTGTCATGTATACCTCGTATTCACTTCAAATGAATGTAAATGCGACACTTCCATGCTAGGAAATAGCGTTTGCAGATGTCTACGTATCGCAGCAATAGAGATCCAATGCTTCCTAAAACGCGATATCGCATCACTCTTCTATGTTTCATGACAAGGTATTATATTCATAGCGAAGTGTCATGTATACCTCGTATTCACTTCAAATGAATGTAAATGCGACACTTCCATGCTAGGAAATAGCGTTTGCAGATGTCTACGTATCGTAGCAATAGAGTTCTAATGCTTCTTAGAACGCGATATCGCATCTCACTGCTATGTTTCATGATAGGATATAATATTCATTATGGAGTGATATGTATACCTCGTACTCACTTCAAAAGAAAGTAAATGCGACCCTTCCATGCTAGGGAATAGCCTTTGCAGATGTCTACGTATCGTAGCAATAGAGTTCTAATGCTTCTTAAAACGCGATATCGCATCTCACTGCTATGTTTCATGATAAGATATAATATTCATTATGGAGTGATATGTATACCTCGTACTCACTTCAAAAGAAAGTAAATGCGACACTTCCATGCTAGGAAGTAGCGTTTGCAGATGTCTACGTATCGTAGCAATAGGGTTCTAATGCTTCTTAAAATGCGATATCGCATCACACTTCTATGTTTCATGATAAGATATAATATTCATTGCGAAATGTCATGTATACCTCGTATTCACTTCAAATGAACGTAAATAAGACACTTCCATGCTAGGAAATAGCGTTTGCAGATGTCTACGTATCGTAGCAATAGAGTTCTAATGCTTCTTAGAACGCGACATCGCATCTCACTTCTATGTTTCATGATAAGATATAATATTCACTACGAAGTGTCATGTATACCTCGTATTCACTTCAAATGAATGTAAATGCCACACTTCCATGCTAGGAAATAGCGTTTGCAGATGTCTACGTATCACAGCAATAGAGTACTAATGCTTCTTAGAACGAGATGTCGTATTTCATTTCTATGTTCCGTAATAAGATATAATATTCATTGTCTAATGTTATGTATACCTCGTATTCACTTCTATCGAATGTAAATGCGACACTTCCATGCTAGGAAATAGCGTTTGCAGATGTCTACGTGTCGTAGCAATAGAGTTCTAATGCTTCTTAAAACGCGATATCGCATCTCACTGCTATGTTTCATGATAAGATATAATATTCATTGCGAAGTGTCATGCATATCTCGTATTCACTTCAAAAGAATGTAAATGCGACCCTTCCATGCTAGGAAATAGCCTTTGCAGATGTCTACGTATCGTAGCAATAGAGTTCTAATGCTTCTCAAAACGCGATATAGCACCTCATTCCTATGTTTCATGATAAGCTATAATATTCATTGCAAAGTGTCATGTATATCTCGTATTCACTTAAAAAGAATGTAAATGCGACACTTCCTTGCTAGGAAATATTGTTTGCAGATGTCTGCGTATCACAGCAATAGAGTACTAATGCTTCTTAAAACGAGATGTCGTATTTCACTTCTATGTTTCTTAATAAGATATAATATTCATTGTGTAATGTTATGTATACCTCGTATTCACTTCAGTGGAATGTAAGTGCGAAATTTCCTTGCTAGGAAATAGAGTTTGCAGATGTCTACGTATCGCAGCAATAGAGATCCAATGCTTCCTAAAACGCGATATCGCATCACTCTTCTGTGTTTCATGATAAGGTATAATATTCATTACGAAGTGTCATGTATACCACGTATTCACTTCAAATGAATGTAAATGCGACACTTCCATGCTAGGAAAATTGCGTTTGCAGATGTCTACGTATCGTAGCAATAGTGTTCTAATGCTTCCTAAAACGCGATATCGCATCTCACTGCTATGTTTCATGATAAGGTATAATATTCATTGCGAAGCGTCATGTATACCTCGTATTCACTTCAAATGAATGTAAATGCGACACTTCCATGCTAGGAAATAGCGTTTGCAGATGTCTACGTATCGTAGCAATAGAGTTCTAATGCTTCTTAAAACGCGATATCGCATCTCACTGCTATGTTTCATGATAAGGTATAATATTCATTGCGAAGCGTCATGTATACCTCGTATTCACTTCAAATGAATGTAAATGCGACACTTCCATGCTAGGAAATAGCGTTTGCAGATGTCTACGTATCGTAGCAATAGAGTTCTAATGCTTCTTAAAACGCGATATCGCATCTCACTGCTATGTTTCATGAGAAGATATAATATTCATTGCGAAGTGTCATGTATATCTCGTATTCACATCAAAAACATGTAAATGCGACACTTCCATGCTAGGAAATAGCGTTTGCAGATGTCTACGTATCGCAGCAATAGAGTTCCAATGCTTCCTAAAACGCGATATCGCATCTCTCTTCTATGTTTCATGATAAGGTATAATATTCATTGCGAAGTGCCATGTATACCTCGTATTCACTTCAGAAGAATGTAAATGCGACACTTCCTTGCTAGGAAATATTGTTTGCAGATGTCTACGTATCACAGCAATAGAGTACTAATGCTTCTTAAAACGAGATGTCGTATTTCAATTCTATGTTTCGTAATAAGGTATAATATTCATTGTGTAATGTTATGTATACCTCGTATTCACTTCAGTGGAATGTAAGTGCGAAATTTCCTTCCTAGGAAATGGAGTTTGCAGATGTCTACGTATATAGGCAATAGAGTTCTAATGCTTCTCAAAACTCGATATAGCACCTCATTCCTATGTTTCATGATAAGATATAATATTCATTGCGAATTGTCATGTATATCTCGTATTCACATCAAAAGAATGTAAATGCGACACTTCCATGCTAGGAAATAGCGTTTGCAGATGTCTACGTATCGCAGCAACAGAGTTCCAATGCTTCCTAAAACGCGATATCGCATCTCTCTTCTATGTTTCATGAGAAGATATAATATTCATTATGGAGTGTTATGTATACCTCGTACTCACTTCAAAAGAATGTAAATGCGACCCTTCCATCCTAGGAAATAGCGTTTGCAGATGTCTACGTATCGTAGCAATAGTGTTCTAGTGCTTCTTAGAAGGCGATATCGCATCTCACTTCTATGTTTCATGATAAGATATAATATTCATTGCGAAGTGTCATGTATACCACGTATTCACTTCAAAAGAACGTAAATAAGACACTTCCATGCTAGGAAATAGCGTTTGCAGATGTTTACGTATCGTAGCAATAGAGCTCTAATGCTTCTCAAAACGCGATATAGCACCTCATTCCTACGTTTCATGATAAGATATAATATTCATTGCGAAGTGTCATGTATACCTCGTATTCACTTCAAAAGAATGTAAATGCGACACTTCCATGCTAGGAAATAGGGTTTGCAGATGTCTACGTATCGTAGCAATAGAGTTCTAATGCTTCTCAAAACGCGATATAGCACCTCATTCCTATGTTTCATGATGAGATATAATATTCATTGCGAAGTGTCACGTATACCTCGAATTCACTTCAAAAGAATGTAAATGCGATACTTCCATGCTAGGAAATAGCGTTTGCAGATGTCTACGTATCGCAGCAATAGAGATCCAATGCTTCTTAAATCGCGATATCGCATCACTCTTCTATGTTTCATGATAAGGTATAATATTCATTACGAAGTGTCATGTATACCTCGTATTCACTTCAAATGAATGTAAATGCGACACTTCCATGCTAGGAAATAGCGTTTGCAGATGTCTACGTATCGTAGAGTTCTAGTGCTTCTTAGAACGCGATATAGCACCTCATCCCTACGTTTCATGATAAGATATAATATTCATTGCGAAGTGTCATGTATACCTCGTATTCACTTCAAAAGAATGTAAATGCGACACTTCCATGCTAGGAAATAGGGTTTGCAGATGTCTACGTATCGTAGCAATAGAGTTCTAATGCTTCTCAAAACGCGATATAGCACCTCATTCCTATGTTTCATGATGAGATATAATATTCATTGCGAAGTGTCACGTATACCTCGTCTTCACTTCAAAAGAATGTAAATGCGATACTTCCATGCTAGGAAATAGCGTTTGCAGATGTCTACGTATCGCAGCAATAGAGATCCAATGCTTCTTAAATCGCGATATCGCATCACTCTTCTATGTTTCATGATAAGGTATAATATTCATTACGAAGTGTCATGTATACCTCGTATTCACTTCAAATGAATGTAAATGCGACACTTCCATGCTAGGAAATAGCGTTTGCAGATGTCTACGTATCGTAGAGTTCTAGTGCTTCTTAGAACGCGATATCGCATCTCACTTCTATGTTTCATGATAAGATATAATATTCATTGCGAAGTGTCATGTATACCTCGTATTCACTTCAAAAGAATGTAAATGCGACACTTCCATGCTAGGAAGTGGCGTTTGCAGATGTCTACGTATCGTAGCAATAGGGTTCTAATGCTTCTTAAAATGCGATATCGCATCACACTTCTATGTTTCATGATAAGATATAATATTCATTTGAAGTGTCATGTATACCTCGATTTCACTTCACAAGAATGTAAATGCGACTCTTCCTTGCAAGGAAAGATTGTTTGCAGATGTCTACGTATCACAGCAATAGAGTACTAATGCTTCTTAAAACGCGATATCGCATCTCACTGCTATGTTTCATGATAAGATATAATATTCATTGCGAAGTGTCATGTATACCTCGTATTCACTTCAAAAGAATGTAAATGCGACACTTCCATGCTAGGAAATAGCGTTTGCAGATGTCTACGTATCGTAGCAATAGATTTCTAATGCTTCTCAAAACGCGATGTAGCACCTCATTCCTATGTTTCATGATAAGCTATAATATTCATTGCGAAGTGTCATGTATATCTCGTATTCACTTCAAAAGAATGTAAATGCGACACTTCCATGCTAGGAAATAGCGGTTGCGGATGTCTACGTATCGCAGCAATAGAGTTCCAATGCTTCCTAAAACGCGATATCGCATCTCTCTTATATGTTTCATGAGAAGGTATAATATTCATTGCGAAGCGTCATGTATACCTCATATTCACTTCAAATGAATGTAAATGCGACACTTCCATGCTAGGAAATAGCGTTTGCAGATGTCTACGTATCGCAGCAATAGAGATCCAATGCTTCCTAAAACGCGATATCGCATCACTCTTCTATGTTTCATGATAAGGTATAATATTCATTACGAAGTGTCATGTATACCTCGTATTCACTTCAAATGAATGTAAATGCGACACTTCCATGCTAGGAAATAGCGTTTGCAGATGTCTACGTATCGCAGCAATAGAGATCCAATGCTTCCTAAAACGCGATATCGCATCACTCTTCTATGTTTCATGACAAGGTATTATATTCATAGCGAAGTGTCATGTATACCTCGTATTCACTTCAAATGAATGTAAATGCGACACTTCCATGCTAGGAAATAGCGTTTGCAGATGTCTACGTATCGTAGCAATAGAGTTCTAATGCTTCTTAGAACGCGATATCGCATCTCACTGCTATGTTTCATGATAGGATATAATATTCATTATGGAGTGATATGTATACCTCGTACTCACTTCAAAAGAAAGTAAATGCGACCCTTCCATGCTAGGGAATAGCCTTTGCAGATGTCTACGTATCGTAGCAATAGAGTTCTAATGCTTCTTAAAACGCGATATCGCATCTCACTGCTATGTTTCATGATAAGATATAATATTCATTATGGAGTGATATGTATTCCTCGTACTCACTTCAAAAGAAAGTAAATGCGACACTTCCATGCTAGGAAGTAGCGTTTGCAGATGTCTACGTATCGTAGCAATAGAGTTCTAGTGCTTCTTAGAACGCGATATCGCATCTCACTTCTATGTTTCATGATAAGATATAATATTCATTGCGAAGTGTCATGTATACATCGTATTCACTTCAAAAGAATGTAAATGCGACACTTCCATGCTAGGAAATAGCGGTTGCGGATGTCTACGTATCGCAGCAATAGAGTTCCAATGCTTCCTAAAACGCGATATCGCATCTCTCTTATATGTTTCATGAGAAGGTATAATATTCATTGCGAAGCGTCATGTATACCTCATATTCACTTCAAATGAATGTAAATGCGACACTTCCATGCTAGGAAATAGCGTTTGCAGATGTCTACGTATCGCAGCAATAGAGATCCAATGCTTCCTAAAACGCGATATCGCATCACTCTTCTATGTTTCATGATAAGGTATAATATTCATTACGAAGTGTCATGTATACCTCGTATTCACTTCAAATGAATGTAAATGCGACACTTCCATGCTAGGAAATAGCGTTTGCAGATGTCTACGTATCGCAGCAATAGAGATCCAATGCTTCCTAAAACGCGATATCGCATCACTCTTCTATGTTTCATGACAAGGTATTATATTCATAGCGAAGTGTCATGTATACCTCGTATTCACTTCAAATGAATGTAAATGCGACACTTCCATGCTAGGAAATAGCGTTTGCAGATGTCTACGTATCGTAGCAATAGAGTTCTAATGCTTCTTAGAACGCGATATCGCATCTCACTGCTATGTTTCATGATAGGATATAATATTCATTATGGAGTGATATGTATACCTCGTACTCACTTCAAAAGAAAGTAAATGCGACCCTTCCATGCTAGGGAATAGCCTTTGCAGATGTCTACGTATCGTAGCAATAGAGTTCTAATGCTTCTTAAAACGCGATATCGCATCTCACTGCTATGTTTCATGATAAGATATAATATTCATTATGGAGTGATATGTATACCTCGTACTCACTTCAAAAGAAAGTAAATGCGACACTTCCATGCTAGGAAGTAGCGTTTGCAGATGTCTACGTATCGTAGCAATAGGGTTCTAATGCTTCTTAAAATGCGATATCGCATCACACTTCTATGTTTCATGATAAGATATAATATTCATTGCGAAATGTCATGTATACCTCGTATTCACTTCAAATGAACGTAAATAAGACACTTCCATGCTAGGAAATAGCGTTTGCAGATGTCTACGTATCGTAGCAATAGAGTTCTAATGCTTCTTAGAACGCGACATCGCATCTCACTTCTATGTTTCATGATAAGATATAATATTCACTACGAAGTGTCATGTATACCTCGTATTCACTTCAAATGAATGTAAATGCCACACTTCCATGCTAGGAAATAGCGTTTGCAGATGTCTACGTATCACAGCAATAGAGTACTAATGCTTCTTAGAACGAGATGTCGTATTTCATTTCTATGTTCCGTAATAAGATATAATATTCATTGTCTAATGTTATGTATACCTCGTATTCACTTCTATCGAATGTAAATGCGACACTTCCATGCTAGGAAATAGCGTTTGCAGATGTCTACGTGTCGTAGCAATAGAGTTCTAATGCTTCTTAAAACGCGATATCGCATCTCACTGCTATGTTTCATGATAAGATATAATATTCATTGCGAAGCGTCATGTATACCTCGTATTCACTTCAAATGAATGTAAATGCGACACTTCCATGCTAGGAAATAGCGTTTGCAGATGTCTACGTATCGTAGCAATAGAGTTCTAATGCTTCTTAAAACGCGATATCGCATCTCACTGCTATGTTTCATGATAAGGTATAATATTCATTGCGAAGCGTCATGTATACCTCGTATTCACTTCAAATGAATGTAAATGCGACACTTCCATGCTAGGAAATAGCGTTTGCAGATGTCTACGTATCGTAGCAATAGAGTTCTAATGCTTCTTAAAACGCGATATCGCATCTCACTGCTATGTTTCATGAGAAGATATAATATTCATTGCGAAGTGTCATGTATATCTCGTATTCACATCAAAAACATGTAAATGCGACACTTCCATGCTAGGAAATAGCGTTTGCAGATGTCTACGTATCGCAGCAATAGAGTTCCAATGCTTCCTAAAACGCGATATCGCATCTCTCTTCTATGTTTCATGATAAGGTATAATATTCATTGCGAAGTGCCATGTATACCTCGTATTCACTTCAGAAGAATGTAAATGCGACACTTCCTTGCTAGGAAATATTGTTTGCAGATGTCTACGTATCACAGCAATAGAGTACTAATGCTTCTTAAAACGAGATGTCGTATTTCATTTCTATGTTTCGTAATAAGGTATAATATTCATTGTGTAATGTTATGTATACCTCGTATTCACTTCAGTGGAATGTAAGTGCGAAATTTCCTTCCTAGGAAATGGAGTTTGCAGATGTCTACGTATATAGGCAATAGAGTTCTAATGCTTCTCAAAACTCGATATAGCACCTCATTCCTATGTTTCATGATAAGATATAATATTCATTGCGAATTGTCATGTATATCTCGTATTCACATCAAAAGAATGTAAATGCGACACTTCCATGCTAGGAAATAGCGTTTGCAGATGTCTACGTATCGCAGCAACAGAGTTCCAATGCTTCCTAAAACGCGATATCGCATCTCTCTTCTATGTTTCATGAGAAGATATAATATTCATTATGGAGTGTTATGTATACCTCGTACTCACTTCAAAAGAATGTAAATGCGACCCTTCCATCCTAGGAAATAGCGTTTGCAGATGTCTACGTATCGTAGCAATAGTGTTCTAGTGCTTCTTAGAAGGCGATATCGCATCTCACTTCTATGTTTCATGATAAGATATAATATTCATTGCGAAGTGTCATGTATACCACGTATTCACTTCAAAAGAACGTAAATAAGACACTTCCATGCTAGGAAATAGCGTTTGCAGATGTTTACGTATCGTAGCAATAGAGCTCTAATGCTTCTCAAAACGCGATATAGCACCTCATTCCTACGTTTCATGATAAGATATAATATTCATTGCGAAGTGTCATGTATACCTCGTATTCACTTCAAAAGAATGTAAATGCGACACTTCCATGCTAGGAAATAGGGTTTGCAGATGTCTACGTATCGTAGCAATAGAGTTCTAATGCTTCTCAAAACGCGATATAGCACCTCATTCCTATGTTTCATGATGAGATATAATATTCATTGCGAAGTGTCACGTATACCTCGAATTCACTTCAAAAGAATGTAAATGCGATACTTCCATGCTAGGAAATAGCGTTTGCAGATGTCTACGTATCGCAGCAATAGAGATCCAATGCTTCTTAAATCGCGATATCGCATCACTCTTCTATGTTTCATGATAAGGTATAATATTCATTACGAAGTGTCATGTATACCTCGTATTCACTTCAAATGAATGTAAATGCGACACTTCCATGCTAGGAAATAGCGTTTGCAGATGTCTACGTATCGTAGAGTTCTAGTGCTTCTTAGAACGCGATATCGCATCTCACTTCTATGTTTCATGATAAGATATAATATTCATTGCGAAGTGTCATGTATACCTCGTATTCACTTCAAAAGAATGTAAATGCGACACTTCCATGCTAGGAAGTGGCGTTTGCAGATGTCTACGTATCGTAGCAATAGGGTTCTAATGCTTCTCAAAACGCGATGTAGCACCTCATTCCTATGTTTCATGATAAGCTATAATATTCATTGCGAAGTGTCATGTATATCTCGTATTCACTTCAAAAGAATGTAAATGCGACACTTCCATGCTAGGAAATAGCGGTTGCGGATGTCTACGTATCGCAGCAATAGAGTTCCAATGCTTCCTAAAACGCGATATCGCATCTCTCTTATATGTTTCATGAGAAGGTATAATATTCATTGCGAAGCGTCATGTATACCTCATATTCACTTCAAATGAATGTAAATGCGACACTTCCATGCTAGGAAATAGCGTTTGCAGATGTCTACGTATCGCAGCAATAGAGATCCAATGCTTCCTAAAACGCGATATCGCATCACTCTTCTATGTTTCATGATAAGGTATAATATTCATTACGAAGTGTCATGTATACCTCGTATTCACTTCAAATGAATGTAAATGCGACACTTCCATGCTAGGAAATAGCGTTTGCAGATGTCTACGTATCGCAGCAATAGAGATCCAATGCTTCCTAAAACGCGATATCGCATCACTCTTCTATGTTTCATGACAAGGTATTATATTCATAGCGAAGTGTCATGTATACCTCGTATTCACTTCAAATGAACGTAAATAAGACACTTCCATGCTAGGAAATAGCGTTTGCAGATGTCTACGTATCGTAGCAATAGAGTTCTAATGCTTTTTAGAACGCGACATCGCATCTCACTTCTATGTTTCATGATAAGATATAATATTCACTACGAAGTGTC
This sequence comes from Xylocopa sonorina, assembly GCF_050948175.1. Taxonomy (NCBI): domain Eukaryota; kingdom Metazoa; phylum Arthropoda; class Insecta; order Hymenoptera; family Apidae; genus Xylocopa; species Xylocopa sonorina. The sequence continues at coordinate 788,113 of NW_027490196.1, forward strand.
ATGTATACCTCGTATTCACTTCAAATGAATGTAAATGCCACACTTCCATGCTAGGAAATAGCGTTTGCAGATGTCTACGTATCACAGCAATAGAGTACTAATGCTTCTTAGAACGAGATGTCGTATTTCATTTCTATGTTCCGTAATAAGATATAATATTCATTGTGTAATGTTATGTATACCTCGTATTCACTTCTATCGAATGTAAATGCGACACTTCCATGCTAGGAAATAGCGTTTGCAGATGTCTACGTGTCGTAGCAATAGAGTTCTAATGCTTCTTAAAACGCGATATCGCATCTCACTGCTATGTTTCATGATAAGATATAATATTCATTGCGAAGTGTCATGCATATCTCGTATTCACTTCAAAAGAATGTAAATGCGACCCTTCCATGCTAGGAAATAGCCTTTGCAGATGTCTACGTATCGTAGCAATAGAGTTCTAATGCTTCTCAAAACGCGATATAGCACCTCATTCCTATGTTTCATGATAAGCTATAATATTCATTGCAAAGTGTCATGTATATCTCGTATTCACTTAAAAAGAATGTAAATGCGACACTTCCTTGCTAGGAAATATTGTTTGCAGATGTCTGCGTATCACAGCAATAGAGTACTAATGCTTCTTAAAACGAGATGTCGTATTTCACTTCTATGTTTCTTAATAAGATATAATATTCATTGTGTAATGTTATGTATACCTCGTATTCACTTCAGTGGAATGTAAGTGCGAAATTTCCTTGCTAGGAAATAGAGTTTGCAGATGTCTACGTATAATAGCAGTAGAGTTCTAATGCTTCTCAAAACGCGATATAGCTACTCTTTCCTATGTTTCATGATAAGATATAATATTCATTGCGAAGTGTCATGTATATCTCGTATTCACTTCAAAAGAATGTAAATGCGACACTTCAATGCTAGGAAATAGCGTTTGCAGATGTCTACGTATCGTAGCAATAGAGTTCTAATGCTTCTTAAAACGCGATATCGCATCTCACTGCTATGTTTCATGATAAGATATAATATTCATTATGGAGTGTTATGTATACCTCGTACTCACTTCAAATGAATGTAAATGTGACACTTCAATGCTAGGAAATAGCGTTTGCAGATGTCTACGTATCGTAGCAATAGAGTTCTAATGCTTCTTAAAACGCGATATCGCATCACACATCTATGTTTCATGATAAGATATAATATTCATTTGAAGTGTCATGTATACCTCGATTTCACTTCACAAGAATGTAAATGCGACACTTCCTTGCAAGGAAATATTGTTTGCAGATGTCTACGTATCACAGCAATAGAGTACTAATGCTTCTTAAAACGAGATGTCGTATTTCATTTCTATGTTTCGTAACAAGATATAATATTCATTGTGTAATGTTATGTATACCTCGTATTCACTTCAGTGGAATGTAAGTGCGAAATTTCCTTGCTAGGAAATAGAGTTTGCAGATGTCTACGTATATAGGCAATAGAGTACTAATGCTTCTCAAAACTCGATATAGCACCTCATTCCTATGTTTCATGATAAGATATAATATTCATTGCGAAGTGTCATGTATATCTCGTATTCACATCAAAAGAATGTAAACGCGACACTTCCATGCTAGGAAATAGCGTTTGCAGATGTCTACGTATCGCAGCAATAGAGTTCCAATGCTTCCTAAAACGCGATATCGCATCTCTCTTCTATGTTTCATGAGAAGGTATAATATTCATTGCGAAGCGTCATGTATACCTCGTATTCACTTCACAAGAATGTAAATGCGACACTTCCTTGCTAGGAAATATTGTTTGCAGATGTCTACGTATCATAGCAATAGAGTACTAATGCTTCTTAAAACGAGATGTCGTATTTCATTTCTATGTTCCGTAATAAGATATAATATTCATTGTGTAATGATATGTATACCTCGTATTCACTTCAGTGGAATGTAAGTGCGAAATTTTCTAGCTAGGAAATAGCGTTTGCAGATGTCTACGTATCGTAGCAATAGAGTTCTAATGCTTCTTAAAACGCGATATCGCATCTCACTGCTATGTTTCATGAGAAGATATAATATTCATTGCGAAGTGTCATGTATATCTCGTATTCACTTCAAAAGAATGTAAATGCCACACTTCCATGCTAGGAAATAGCGTTTGCAGATGTCTACGTATCGCAGCAATAGAGTCCTAATGCTTCCTATAACGCGATATCGCATCTCACTGCTATGTTTCATGATAAGATACAATATTCATTATGGAGTGTTATGTATACCTCGTACTCACTTCAAATGAATGTAAATGTGACACTTCAATGCTAGGAAATAGCGTTTGCAGATGTCTACGTATCGTAGCAATAGAGTTCTTATGCTTCTTAAAACGCGATATCGCATCTCACTGCTATGTTTCATGATAAGATATAATATTCATTATGGAGTGTTATGTATACCTCGTACTCACTTCAAAAGAATGTAAATGCGACCCTTCCATGCTAGGGAATAGCCTTTGCAGATGTCTACGTATTGTAGCAATAGAGTTCTAATGCGACTTAAAACGAGATGCCGCATTTCATTTCTATGTTCCGTAATAAGATATAATATTCATTGTGTAATGTTATGTATACCTCGTATTCACTTCAGTGGAATGTAAGTGCGAAATTTCCTTGCTAGGAAATAGCGTTTGCAGATGTCTACGTATCGTAGCAATAGAGTTCTAATGCTTCTTAAAACGCGATATCGCATCTCACTGCTATGTTTCATGATAAGATATAATATTCATTGCGAAGTGTCATGTATACCTCGTACTCACTTCAAAAGAAAGTAAATGCGACCCTTCCATGCTAGGGAATAGCCTTTGCAGATGTCTACGTATCGTAGCAATAGAGTTCTAATGCTTCTCAAAACGCGATATAGAACCTCATTCCTATGTTTCATGATAAGATATAATATTCATTGCGAAGTGTCATGTATACCTCGTATTCACTTCAAAAGAATGTAAATGCGACACTTCCATGCTAGGAAATAGCGTTTGCAGATGTCTACGTATCGCAGCAATAGAGATCCAATGCTTCCTAAAACGCGATCTCATTCCTATGTTTCATGATAAGGTATAATATTCATAGCGAAGTGTCATGTATACCTCGTATTCACTTCAAATGAATGTAAATGCGACACTTCCATGCTAGGAAATAGCGTTTGCAGATGTCTACGTATCGTAGCAATAGAGTTCTATTGCTTCTTAGAACGCGATATCGCATCTCACTTCTATGTTTCATGATAAGATATAATATTCACTACGAAGTGTCATGTATACCTCGTATTCACTTCAAATGAATGTAAATGCCACACTTCCATGCTAGGAAATAGCGTTTGCAGACGTCTACGTATCACAGCAATAGAGTACTAATGCTTCTTAAAACGAGATGTCGTATTTCATTTCTATGTTCCGTAATAAGATATAATATTCATTGTGTAATGTTATGTATACCTCGTATTCACTTCAGTGGAATGTAAGTGCGAGATTTCCTTGCTAGGAAATAGCGTTTGCAGATGTCTACGTATCGTAGCAATAGAGTTCTAATGCTTCTTAAAACGCGATATCGTATCTCACTGCTATGTTTCATGAGAAGATATAATATTCATTGCGAAGTGTCATGTATACCTCGTATTCACTTCAAAAGAACGTAAATAAGACACTTCCATGCTAGGAAATAGCGTTTGCAGATGTCTACGTATCACAGCAATAGAGCACTAATGCTTCTTAAAACGAGATGTCGTATTTCATTTCTATGTTTCGTAATAAGATATAATATTCATTGTGTAATCTTATGTATACCTTGTATTCACTTCAGTGAAATGTAAGTGCGAAATTTCCATGCTAGGAAATAGAGTTTGCAGATGTCTACGTATCGTAGCAATAGAGTTCTAATGCCTCTTAAAACGCGATATCGCATCTCACTGCTATATTTCATGATAAGATATAATATTCATTGCGAAGTGCCATGCATATCTCGTATTCACTTCAAAAGAATGTAAATGCGACACTTCCATGCTAGGAAATAGCGTTTGCAGATGTCTACGTATCGCAGCAATAGAGTTTTAATGCTTCCTAAAACGCGATATCGCACCTCTCTTCTATGTTTCATGATAAGGTATAATATTCATTGCGAAGTGCCATGTATACCTCGTATTCACTTCAAAAGAATGTAAATGCGACACTTCCTTGCTAGGAAATAGCGTTTGCAGATGTCTACGTAACGAAGCAATAGTGTTCTAGTGCTTCTTAAATCGTCATATCGCATCTAATATCTACGTTTCATGATAAGATATAATATCCATTGCGAAGTGTCATGTATACGTCGTATTCCTTTCAAAGGAATGTAAATGCAACACTTCCTTGCTAGGAAATAGCGATTGCAGATGTCTACGTATCGAAGCAATAGACATCTAATGCTTCATATATCGCGATATCGCATCTCATTTCTATGTTTCATGATAAGATATAATATTCGCAGTGCAGTGTTATGTATACCTCTTATTCACGTCAAAAGAATGTAAATGCGACACTTCCTTGCTAGGAAATAGCGTTTGCAGATGTCTACGTATCGCGGCATTAGAGTTCTAATGCTTCTCAAAACGCGATATCGCATCTCATTTCTATGTTTCATGATAAGATATAATATTCATTGTGGAATGTTATGTATACCTCGTATTCGTTTCAAGAGAATGTAAATGCGACACTTTCTTGCTAGGAAGTAGCGTTTGCAGATGTCTACGTATCGAAGCAATAGACTTCTAGAGCTTGCTAATTCGCGATATCGCATCTCATATCTATGTTTCATGATAATATATAATATTCATTGCGAAGTTTCATGTATACCTCGCATACAATTCAAACGAATGTGAATGCGACTGTTACTTGCTAGGAAATAGTGTTTGCAGATGTCTACGTGTCGAAGCAATAGTGTTCTAATGCTTCTTCAATCGTCATATCGCATCTCAACTCTATGTTTCATGATAAGATATAATATTCATTGTGAAGTGTCATGTATACCTCGTATTCCTTTCAAAAGAATGTAAATGCGACACTCCCTTGTTAGGAAGTAGCGTTTGCAGATGTCTACGTATCGAACCAATAGAGTTCTAATGCTTCTTAAATCGCGATATCGCATCTCATTTCTATGTTTCATGACAATATATAATATTCATTGCGATGGGTGATGTATACCTCGCATACACTTAAAATGTATGTAAATGCGACACTTCCTTGCTAGGAAGTAGCGTTTGCAGAAGTCTACGTATCGAACCAATAGAGTTCTAATGCTTTTTAAATCGAAATGTCGCATCCCATTTCCATGTTTCATGATAAGATATAATATTTAATGTGCAGTGCTATGTACTCCTCGTATTCACTACAAAAGAAAGTGAATGCGACAATACCTTGCCAGGAAATAGCGTTTGCAGATGTCTCCGTATCGAAGAAATAGTGTTATAATGCTTCTCAAAACGCGATATCGCTACTCATTTCTATGTTTCATGATAAGATATAGTATTCATTGTGCAGTGTTATGTATACCTCGAATTCACTTCAGTAGAATGTAAATGCTACAATTCCTTGCTAGGAAATAGCGTTTGCAGATGACTACGTATCGTAGCAATAGAGTTCTAATGCTTCTTAAAACGCGATATCGCATCTCACATCTATGTTACGTGATAAGATATAATGTTCATTGCTAAGTGTCATGTATACCTCGCATTCACTACAAAATAATGTAAATGCGAATCTTCCTTGCTAGGAAATAGCGTTTGCAGATGTCTACGTATCGTAGCAATAGAGTTGTAATGCCTCTCAAAACGCGATATCGCATCTCATTTCTATGCTTCATGATAAGATATAATATTCATTGCGAAGTGTCATGTATACCTCGTATTCGCTCCAAACGAATGTAAATGCGACACTTCCTTGCTAGGAAATAGCGTTTGCAGATATCTGCGCATCGAGGCAATAGGGATCTAATGCTTCTTAAAACGCGATATCGTATCTCACTTCTATGTTACATGATAAGATATAATGTTCATTGCGAAGTGTCATGCATACCTCGTATTCACTTCAAAAGAATGTAAATGCGACTATTCCTTGCTAGGAAACAGCGTTTGCAGATGCCTACGTATCGCAGCAATAGAGTTCTAATGCTTCTTAGATCGCGATATCGCATCTAATATCTATGAGTCGTGATAAGTTAGAATATTCATTCCGAAGTGTCATGTATACCTCGAATTCACTTCAAAAGAATGTAAATGCGACACTTCCATGCAAGGAAATAGCGTATGCAGCTGTCTACGCGTCGAGGCAATAGAGTTCTAATGGTTCTTAATACGCGATATCGCATCACACTTCTATGTTTCATGACAAGATATAATATTCATTGCGAAGTGTCATGTATACCTCGTATTCCCTCCAAACGAATGTAAATGCGACCCTCCCTTGCTAGGAAATAGCGTATTCAGATGTCTACATATCGTAGCAATAGAGTTCTAATGCTACTTATATCGCGATATCGCATCTCTCTTCTATGTTTCATGATAAGATATAATATTCATTGCGAAGTGTCATGTATACCTCGTATTCACTTCAAAAGAATGTAAATGCGTCTATTCCTTGCTAGGAAATAACGTTTGCAGATGTCTACGTATCGTAGCAATGGAGTTCTGATGCTACTTAAATCGCAATATCGCATCTCATTTATATGTTTCGTGATAAGATATAATATTCATCGCGAAGTGTCAGGTATACCTCGTATTCACTTCAAAAGAATGTAAATGCGACACTTCCATGCTAGGAAATAGCGTCTGCAGATGTCTACGCGTCGAGCCAATAGAGTTCTAATGCTTCTTAAAACGCGATATCGAATCTCAATTCTATGTTTCATTATAAGATATAATATTCATTGCGAAGTGTCATGTGTACCTCGAATTCACTTCAAACGAATGTAAATGCGACACTTCCATGCTAGGAAATAGCGTTTGCAGATGTCTACGTATCTGTAGCAATAGAGTTCTAATGCTTCTTAAAACGCGATTTCGCATCTCACTGATATTTTTCATGAGAAGATATAATATTCATTATGGAGTGATATGTATACCTCGTACTCACTTCAAAAGAAAGTAAATGCGACCCTTCCATGCTAGGGAATAGCCTTTGCAGATGTCTACGTATCGTAGCAATAGAGTTCTAATGCTTCTTAGAACGCGATATCGCATCTCACTTTTATGTTTCATGATAAGATATAATATTCATTGCGAAGTGTCATGTATACCTCGTATTCACTTCAAAAGAATGTAAATGCGACACTTCCATGCTAGGAAATAGCGTTTGCAGATGTCTACGTATCGTAGCAATAGAGCTCTAATGCTTCTCAAAACGCGATATAGCACCTCATTCCTATGTTTCATGATAAGATATAATATTCATTGCGAAGTGTCATGTATATCTCGTATTCACTTCAAACGAATGTAAATGCGACACTTCCATGCTGGGAAATAGCGTTTGCAGATGTCTACGTATCGTAGCAATAGAGTTCTAATGCTTCTTAAAACGAGATATCGCATCTCACTGCTATGTTTCATGAGAAGATATAATATTCATTATGGAGTGTTATGTATACCTCGTACTCACTTCAAAAGAAAGTAAATGCGACCCTTCCATGCCAGGGAATAGCGTTTGCAGATGTCTACGTATCGTAGCAATAGAGTTCTAATGCTTCTTAGAACGCGATATCGCATCTCACATTTATGTTTCATGATAAGATATAATATTCATTGCGAAGTGTCATGTATACCTCGTATTCACTTCAAAAGAATGTAAATGCGACACTTCCATGCTAGGAAATAGCGTTTGCAGATGTCTACGTATCGTAGCAATAGAGTGCTAGTGCTTCTAAAAACGCGATATAGCACCTCATTCCTATGTTTCATGATAAGATATAATATTCATTGCGAAGTGTCATGTATACCTCGATTTCTCTTCACAAGAATGTAAATGCGACACTTCCTTGCTAGGAAATAGCGTTTGCAGATGCCTACGTATCGCAGCAATAGAGTTCCAATGCTTCCTTAAACGCGATATCGCATCTCCCTTCTATGTTTCATGATAAGGTATAATATTCATGGCGAAGTGTCATGTATACCTCGTATTCACTTCAAATGAATGTAAATGCGACACTTCCATGCTAGGAAATAGCGTTTGCAGATGTCTACGTATCACAGCAATAGAGTACTAATGCTTCTTACAACGAGATGTCGTATTTCATTTCTATGTTTCGTAATAAGATATACTATTCATTGTGTAATGTTATGTATACCTCGTATTCACTTCAGTGGAATGTAAGTGCGAAATTTCGTTGCTAGTAAATAGAGTTTGCAGATGTCTACGTATATTAGCAATAGAGTTCTAATGCTTCTCAGAACGCGATATAGCACCTCATTCCTACGTTTCATGATAAGATATAATATTCATTATGGAGTGTTATGTATACCTCGTACTCACTTCAAAAGAAAGTAAATGCGACCCTTCCATGCTAGGGAATAGCCTTTGCAGATGTCTACGTATGGTAGCAATAGAGTTCTAATGCTTCTTAGAACGCGATATCGCATCTCACTTTTATGTTTCATGATAAGATATAATATTCATTGCGATGTGTCATGTATACCTCGTATTCACTTCAAAAGAATGTTAATGCGACACTTCCATGCTAGGAAATAGCGTTTGCAGATGTCTACGTATCGTAGCAATAGAGTTCCAATGCTTCCTAAAACGCGATATCGCATCACTTTTCTATGTTTCATGATAAGGTATAATATTCATTTCGAAGTGTCATGTATACCTCGTATTCACTTAAAATGAATGGAAATGCGACACTTCCATGCTAGAAAATAGCGTTTGCAGATGTCTACGTATCGTAGCAATAGAGTTCTAATGCTTCACAAAACGAGATGCCTCATTTCATTTCTATGTTTCATGATGAGATATAATATTCATTGAGAAGTGTCATGTATATCTCGTATTCACTTCAAACGAATGTAAACGCGACACTTCCATGCTAGGAAATAGCGTTTGCAGGTGTCTACGTATCGTAGCAATAGGGTTCTAATGCTTCTTAAAACGCGATATCGCATCTCACTGCTATGTTTTGTGAGAAGATATAATATTCATTGCGAAGTGTCATGTATATCTCGTATTCACATCAAAAGAATGTAATTGCGACACTTCCATGCTAGGAAATAGCGTTTGCAGATGTGTACGTATCGTAGCAATAGAGTTCTAATGCTTCTTAAAACGGGATGCCTCATTTCATTTCTATGTTCCGTGATAAGATATAATATTCATTGTGGAGTGTCATGTATACCTCGTATTCACTTCAAACGAATGTAAATGCGACACTTCCATGCTAGGAAATAGCGTTTGCAGGTGTCTACGTATCGTAGCAATAGAGTTCTAATGCTTCTTAAAACGCGATATCGCATCTCACTGCTACGTTTCATGATAAGATATAATATTCATTATGGAGTGATATGTATACCTCGTACTCACTTCAAAAGAATGTAAATGCGACCCTTCCATGCTAGGGAATAGCCTTTTCAGATGTCTACGTATCGTAGCAATAGAGTTCTAATGCTTCTCAAAACGCGATATAGCACCTCCTTCCTATGTTTCATGATAAGATATAATATTGATTGCGATGTGTCATGTATATCTCGTATTCACATCAAAAGAATGTAAATGCGACACTTCCATGCTAGGAAATAGCGTTTGCAGATGTCTACGTATCGTAGCAATAGAGTTCTAATGCTTCTTAAAACGAGATGCCTCATTTCATTTCTATGTTCCGTGATAAGATATAATATTCATTGTGGAGTGTCATGTATACCTCGTATTCACTTCAAATGAATGTAAATGCGACACTTCCATGCTAGGAAGTAGCGGTTGCAGATGTCTACGTATCGCAGCAATAGAGTTCCAATGCTTCCTAAAACGCGATATCGCATCTCTCTTCTATGTTTCATGACAAGGTATAATATTCATTGCGAAGTGTCATGTATACCTCGTATTTACTTCAAATGAATGTAAATGCGACACTTCCATTCTAGGAAATAGCGTTTGCAGTTGTCTACGTATCGTAGCAATAGAGTTCTCATGCTTCTTAAAACGCGATATCGCATCTCACTGCTATGTTTCATGATAAGATATAATATTCATTATGGAGTGTTATGTATACCTCGTACTCACTTCAAAAGAAAGTAAATGCGACCCTTCCATGCTAGGGAATAGCCTTTGCAGATGTCTACGTATGGTAGCAATAGAGTTCTAATGCTTCTTAGAACGCGATATCGCATCTCACTTTTATGTTTCATGATAAGATATAATATTCATTGCGATGTGTCATGTATACCTCGTATTCACTTCAAAAGAATGTTAATGCGACACTTCCATGCTAGGAAATAGCGTTTGCAGATGTCTACGTATCGTAGCAATAGAGTTCCAATGCTTCCTAAAACGCGATATCGCATCACTTTTCTATGTTTCATGATAAGGTATAATATTCATTTCGAAGTGTCATGTATACCTCGTATTCACTTAAAATGAATGGAAATGCGACACTTCCATGCTAGAAAATAGCGTTTGCAGATGTCTACGTATCGTAGCAATAGAGTTCTAATGCTTCACAAAACGAGATGCCTCATTTCATTTCTATGTTTCATGATGAGATATAATATTCATTGAGAAGTGTCATGTATATCTCGTATTCACTTCAAACGAATGTAAACGCGACACTTCCATGCTAGGAAATAGCGTTTGCAGGTGTCTACGTATCGTAGCAATAGGGTTCTAATGCTTCTTAAAACGCGATATCGCATCTCACTGCTATGTTTTGTGAGAAGATATAATATTCATTGCGAAGTGTCATGTATATCTCGTATTCACATCAAAAGAATGTAATTGCGACACTTCCATGCTAGGAAATAGCGTTTGCAGATGTGTACGTATCGTAGCAATAGAGTTCTAATGCTTCTTAAAACGGGATGCCTCATTTCATTTCTATGTTCCGTGATAAGATATAATATTCATTGTGGAGTGTCATGTATACCTCGTATTCACTTCAAACGAATGTAAATGCGACACTTCCATGCTAGGAAATAGCGTTTGCAGGTGTCTACGTATCGTAGCAATAGAGTTCTAATGCTTCTTAAAACGCGATATCGCATCTCACTGCTACGTTTCATGATAAGATATAATATTCATTATGGAGTGATATGTATACCTCGTACTCACTTCAAAAGAATGTAAATGCGACCCTTCCATGCTAGGGAATAGCCTTTTCAGATGTCTACGTATCGTAGCAATAGAGTTCTAATGCTTCTCAAAACGCGATATAGCACCTCCTTCCTATGTTTCATGATAAGATATAATATTGATTGCGATGTGTCATGTATATCTCGTATTCACATCAAAAGAATGTAAATGCGACACTTCCATGCTAGGAAATAGCGTCTGCAGATGTCTACGTATCGTAGCAATAGAGTTCTAATGCTTCTTAAAACGAGATGCCTCATTTCATTTCTATGTTCCGTGATAAGATATAATATTCATTGTGGAGTGTCATGTATACCTCGTATTCACTTCAAATGAATGTAAATGCGACACTTCCATGCTAGGAAGTAGCGGTTGCAGATGTCTACGTATCGCAGCAATAGAGTTCCAATGCTTCCTAAAACGCGATATCGCATCTCTCTTCTATGTTTCATGACAAGGTATAATATTCATTGCGAAGTGTCATGTATACCTCGTATTTACTTCAAATGAATGTAAATGCGACACTTCCATTCTAGGAAATAGCGTTTGCAGTTGTCTACGTATCGTAGCAATAGAGTTCTCATGCTTCTTAAAACGCGATATCGCATCTCACTGCTATGTTTCATGATAAGATATAATATTCATTATGGAGTGTTATGTATACCTCGTACTCACTTCAAAAGAAAGTAAATGCGACCCTTCCATGCTAGGGAATAGCCTTTGCAGATGTCTACGTATGGTAGCAATAGAGTTCTAATGCTTCTTAGAACGCGATATCGCATCTCACTTTTATGTTTCATGATAAGATATAATATTCATTGCGATGTGTCATGTATACCTCGTATTCACTTCAAAAGAATGTTAATGCGACACTTCCATGCTAGGAAATAGCGTTTGCAGATGTCTACGTATCGTAGCAATAGAGTTCCAATGCTTCCTAAAACGCGATATCGCATCACTTTTCTATGTTTCATGATAAGGTATAATATTCATTTCGAAGTGTCATGTATACCTCGTATTCACTTAAAATGAATGGAAATGCGACACTTCCATGCTAGAAAATAGCGTTTGCAGATGTCTACGTATCGTAGCAATAGAGTTCTAATGCTTCACAAAACGAGATGCCTCATTTCATTTCTATGTTTCATGATGAGATATAATATTCATTGAGAAGTGTCATGTATATCTCGTATTCACTTCAAACGAATGTAAACGCGACACTTCCATGCTAGGAAATAGCGTTTGCAGGTGTCTACGTATCGTAGCAATAGGGTTCTAATGCTTCTTAAAACGCGATATCGCATCTCACTGCTATGTTTTGTGAGAAGATATAATATTCATTGCGAAGTGTCATGTATATCTCGTATTCACATCAAAAGAATGTAATTGCGACACTTCCATGCTAGGAAATAGCGTTTGCAGATGTGTACGTATCGTAGCAATAGAGTTCTAATGCTTCTTAAAACGGGATGCCTCATTTCATTTCTATGTTCCGTGATAAGATATAATATTCATTGTGGAGTGTCATGTATACCTCGTATTCACTTCAAACGAATGTAAATGCGACACTTCCATGCTAGGAAATAGCGTTTGCAGGTGTCTACGTATCGTAGCAATAGAGTTCTAATGCTTCTTAAAACGCGATATCGCATCTCACTGCTACGTTTCATGATAAGATATAATATTCATTATGGAGTGATATGTATACCTCGTACTCACTTCAAAAGAATGTAAATGCGACCCTTCCATGCTAGGGAATAGCCTTTTCAGATGTCTACGTATCGTAGCAATAGAGTTCTAATGCTTCTCAAAACGCGATATAGCACCTCCTTCCTATGTTTCATGATAAGATATAATATTGATTGCGATGTGTCATGTATATCTCGTATTCACATCAAAAGAATGTAAATGCGACACTTCCATGCTAGGAAATAGCGTTTGCAGATGTCTACGTATCGTAGCAATAGAGTTCTAATGCTTCTTAAAACGAGATGCCTCATTTCATTTCTATGTTCCGTGATAAGATATAATATTCATTGTGGAGTGTCATGTATACCTCGTATTCACTTCAAATGAATGTAAATGCGACACTTCCATGCTAGGAAGTAGCGGTTGCAGATGTCTACGTATCGCAGCAATAGAGTTCCAATGCTTCCTAAAACGCGATATCGCATCTCTCTTCTATGTTTCATGACAAGGTATAATATTCATTGCGAAGTGTCATGTATACCTCGTATTTACTTCAAATGAATGTAAATGCGACACTTCCATTCTAGGAAATAGCGTTTGCAGTTGTCTACGTATCGTAGCAATAGAGTTCTCATGCTTCTTAAAACGCGATATCGCATCTCACTGCTATGTTTCATGATAAGATATAATATTCATTATGGAGTGATATGTATACCTCGTACTCACTTCAAAAGAATGTAAATGCGACCCTTCCATGCTAGGGAATAGCCTTTGCAGATGTCTACGAATCGTAGCAATAGAGTTCTAATGCTTCTTAGAACGCGATATCGCATCTCACTTTTATGTTTCATGATAAGATATAATATACATTGCGAAGTGTCATGTATACCTCGTCTTCACGTCAAAAGAACGTAAATAAGACACATCCATGCTAGGAAATAGCGTTTGCAGATGTCTACGTATCGTAGCAATAGAGTTCTAATGCTCCTTAAAACGCGATATCGCATCTCACTTCAGTGTTTCATGATAAGGTATAATATTCATTGCGAAGTGTCATGTATATCTCGTATTCACTTCAAACGAATGTAAATGCGACACTTCCATGCTAGGAAATAGCGTTTGCAGATGTCTACGTATCGTAGCAATAGAGTTCTAATGCTTCTTAGAACGCGATATCGCATCTAACTTTTATGTTTCGTGATAAGATATAATATTCATTGCGAAGTGTCATGTATACCTCGTATTCACTTCAAAGGAATGTAAATGCGACACTTCCATGCTAGGAAACAGCGTTTGCAGATGTCTACGTATCGTAGCAATAGAGTTCTAATGCTTCTCAAAACGCGATATGGCACCTCATTTCTATGTTTCATGATAAGATATAATATTCATTGCGAAGTGTCATGTATATCTCGTATTCACTTCAAACGAATGTAAATGCGACACTTCCATGCTAGGAAATAGCGTTTGCAGATGTCTACGTATCGTAGCAATAGAGTTCTAATGCTTCCTAAAACGCGATATCGCATCTCACTGCTATGTTTCATGATAAGATATAATATTCTTTATGGAGTGTTATGTATACCTCGTACTCACTTCAAAAGAAAGTAAATGCGACCCTTAAATGCTAGGGAATAGCCTTTGCAGATGTCTACGTATCGTAGCAATAGAGTTCTAATGCTTCTTAGAACGCGATATCGCATCTCACTTTTATGTTTCATGATAAGATATAATATTCATTGCGAAGTGTCATGTATACCTCGTATTCACTTCAAATGAATGTAAATGCGACACTTCCATGCTAGGAAATAGCGTTTGCAGATGTCTACGTATCACAGCAATAGAGTACTAATGCTTCTTAAAACGAGATGTCGTATTTCATTTCTATGTTTCGTAAAAAGATATACTATTCATTGTGTAATGTTATGTATACCTCGTATTCACTTCAGTGGAATGTAAGTGCGAAATTTCGTTGCCAGGAAATAGAGTTTGCAGATGTCTACGTATATTAGCAATAGAGTTCTAATGCTTCTCAGAACGCGATATAGCACCTCATTCCTGTGTTTCATGATAAGATATAATATTCATTATGGAGTGTTATGTATACCTCGTACTCACTTCAAAAGAAAGTAAATGCGACCCTTCCATGCTAGGGAATAGCCTTTGCAGATGTCTACGTATCGTAGCAATAGAGTTCTAATGCTTCTTAGAACGCGATATCGCATCTCACATTTACGTTTCATGATAAGATATAATATTCATTGCGAAGTGTCATGTATACCTCGTATTCACTTCAAAAGAATGTAAACGCGACACTTCCATGCTAGGAAATAGCGTTTGCAGATGTCTACGTATCGTAGCAATAGAGTTCTAGTGCTTCTAAAAACGCGATATAGCACCTCATTCCTATGTTTCATGATAAGATATAATATTCATTGCGAAGTGTCATGTATACCTCGATGTCTCTTCACAAGAATGTAAATGCGACACTTCCTTGCTAGGAAATAGCGTTTGCAGATGTCTACGTATCACAGCAATAGAGTTCCAATGCTTCCTTAAACGCGATATCGCATCTCCCTTCTATGTTTCATGATAAGGTATAATATTCATGGCGAAGTGTCATGTATACCTCGTATTCACTTCAAATGAATGTAAATGCGACACTTCCATGCTAGGAAATAGCGTTTGCAGATGTCTACGTATCGTAGCAATAGAGTTCTAATGCTTCTTAAAACGAGATGCCTCATTTCATTTCTATGTTCCGTGATAAGATATAATATTCATTGTGGAGTGTCATGTATACCTCGTATTCACTTCAAATGAATGTAAATGCGACACTTCCATGCTAGGAAATAGCGTTTGCAGATGTCTACGTATCGTAGCAATAGAGTTCTAATGCTTCTTAAAACGAGATGCCTCATTTCATATCTATGTTCCGTGATAAGATATAATATTCATTGTGGAGTGTCATGTATACCTCGTATTCACTTCAAATGAATGTAAATGCGACACTTCCATGCTAGGGAATAGCCTTTGCAGATGTCTACGTATCGTAGCAATAGAGTTCTAATGCTTCTTAGAACGCGATGTCGCATCTCACTTTTATGTTTCATGATAAGATATAATATTCATTGCGAAGTGTCATGTATACCTCGTATTCACTTCAAAAGAATGTAAATGCGACACTTCCATGCTAGGAAATAGCGTTTGCAGATGTCTACGTATCGTAGCAATAGAGCTCTAATGCTTCTCAAAACGCGATATAGCACCTCATTCCTATGTTTCATGATAAGATATAATATTCATTGCGAAGTGTCATGTATATCTCGTATTCACTTCAAACGAATGTAAATGCGACACTTCCATGCTGGGAAATAGCGTTTGCAGATGTCTACGTATCGTAGCAATAGAGTTCTAATGCTTCTTAAAACGCGATATCGCATCTCACTGCTATGTTTCATGAGAAGATATAATATTCATTATGGAGTGTTATGTATACCTCGTACTCACTTCAAAAGAAAGTAAATGCGACCCTTCCATGCTAGGGAATAGCCTTTGCAGATGTCTACGTATCGTAGCAATAGAGTTCTAATGCTTCTTAGAACGCGATATCGCATCTCACATTTATGTTTCATGATAAGATATAATATTCATTGCGAAGTGTCATGTATACCTCGTATTCACTTCAAAAGAATGTAAACGCGACACTTCCATGCTAGGAAATAGCGTTTGCAGATGTCTACGTATCGTAGCAATAGAGTTCCAATGCTTCCTAAAACGCGATATCGCATCACACTTCTATGTTTCATGATAAGGTATAATATTCATTTCGAAGTGTCATGTATACCTCGTATTCACTTCAAATGAATGGAAATGCGACACTTCCATGCTAGGAAATAGCGTTTGCAGATGTCTACGTATCGTAGCAATAGAGTTCTAATGCTTCACAAAACGAGATGCCTCATTTCATTTCTATGTTTCATGATGAGATATAATATTCATTGAGAAGTGTCATGTATATCTCGTATTCACTTCAAACGAATGTAAATGCGACACTTCCATGCTAGGAAATAGCGTTTGCAGGTGTCTACGTATCGTAGCAATAGGGTTCTAATGCTTCTTAAAACGCGATATCGCATCTCACTGCTATGTTTTGTGAGAAGATATAATATTCATTGCGAAGTGTCATGTATATCTCGTATTCACATCAAAAGAATGTAATTGCGACACTTCCATGCTAGGAAATAGCGTTTGCAGATGTCTACGTATCGTAGCAATAGAGTTCTAATGCTTCTTAAAACGAGATGCCTCATTTCATTTCTATGTTCCGTGATAAGATATAATATTCATTGCGAAGTGTCATGTATATCTCGTATTCACTTCAAACGAATGTAAATGCGACACTTCCATGCTAGGAAATAGCGTTTGCAGATGTCTACGTATCACAGCAATAGAGTACTAATGCTTCTTAAAGCGAGATGTCGTATTTCATTTCTATGTTTCGTAATAAGATATAATATTCATTGTGTAATGTTCTGTATACCTCGTATTCACTTCAGTGGACTGTAAGTGCGAAATTTCCTTGCTAGGAAATAGAGTTTGCAGATGTCTACGTATATTAGCAATAGAGTTCTAATGCTTCTCAAAACGCGATATAGCACCTCATTCCTATGTTTCATGATAAGGTATAATATTCATTGCGAAGTGTCATGTATATCTCGTATTCACTTCAAACGAATGTAAATGCGACACTTCCATGCTAGGAAATAGCGTTTGCAGATGTCTACGTATCGTAGCAATAGAGTACTAATGCTTCTTAGAACGCGATATCGCATCTCACTTTTATGTTTCATGATAAGATATAATATTCATTGCGAAGTGTCATGTATATCTCGTATTCACTTCAAACGAATGTAAATGCGACACTTCCATGCTAGGAAATAGCGTTTGCAGATGTCTACGTATCGTAGCAATAGAGTTCTAATGCTTCTTAAAACGAGATGCCTCATTTCATTTCTATGTTCCGTGATAAGATATAATATTCATTGCGAAGTGTCATGTATATCTCGTATTCACTTCAAACGAATGTAAATGCGACACTTCCATGCTAGGAAATAGCGTTTGCAGATGTCTACGTATCACAGCAATAGAGTACTAATGCTTCTTAAAGCGAGATGTCGTATTTCATTTCTATGTTTCGTAATAAGATATAATATTCATTGTGTAATGTTCTGTATACCTCGTATTCACTTCAGTGGACTGTAAGTGCGAAATTTCCTTGCTAGGAAATAGAGTTTGCAGATGTCTACGTATATTAGCAATAGAGTTCTAATGCTTCTCAAAACGCGATATAGCACCTCATTCCTATGTTTCATGATAAGGTATAATATTCATTGCGAAGTGTCATGTATATCTCGTATTCACTTCAAACGAATGTAAATGCGACACTTCCATGCTAGGAAATAGCGTTTGCAGATGTCTACGTATCGTAGCAATAGAGTACTAATGCTTCTTAGAACGCGATATCGCATCTCACTTTTATGTTTCATGATAAGATATAATATTCATTGCGAAGTGTCATGTATACCTCGTCTTCACTTCAAAAGAACGTAAATAAGACACATCCATGCTAGGAAATAGCGTTTGCAGATGTCTACGTATCGTAGCAATAGAGTTCTAATGCTCCTTAAAACGCGATATCGCATCTCACTTCAGTGTTTCATGATAAGGTATAATATTCATTGCGAAGTGTCATGTATATCTCGTATTCACTTCAAACGAATGTAAATGCGACACTTCCATGCTAGGAAATAGCGTTTGCAGATGTCTACGTATCGTAGCAATAGAGTTCTAATGCTTCTTAGAACGCGATATCGCATCTAACTTTTATGTTTCATGATAAAATATAATATTCATTGCGAATTGTCATGTATACCTCGTATTCACTTCAAAGGAATGTAAATGCGACACTTCCATGCTAGGAAACAGCGTTTGCAGATGTCTACGTATCGTAGCAATAGAGTTCTAATGCTTCTCAAAACGCGATATGGCACCTCATTTCTATGTTTCATGATAAGATATAATATTCATTGCGAAGTGTCATGTATATCTCGTATTCACTTCAAACGAATGTAAATGCGACACTTCCATGCTAGGAAATAGCGTTTGCAGATGTCTACGTATCGTAGCAATAGAGTTCTAATGCTTCTCAAAACGCGATATAGCACCTCCTTCCTATGTTTCATGATAAGATATAATATTGATTGCGATGTGTCATGTATATCTCGTATTCACATCAAAAGAATGTAAATGCGACACTTCCATGCTAGGAAATAGCGTTTGCAGATGTCTACGTATCGTAGCAATAGAGTTCTAATGCTTCTTAGAACGCGATATCGCATCTAACTTTTATGTTTCATGATAAGATATAATATTCATTGCGAAGTGTCATGTATACCTCGTATTCACTTCAAAGGAATGTAAATGCGACACTTCCATGCTAGGAAACAGCGTTTGCAGATGTCTACGTATCGTAGCAATAGAGTTCTAATGCTTCTCATAACGCGATATGGCACCTCATTTCTATGTTTCATGATAAGATATAATATTCATTGCGAAGTGTCATGTATATCTCGTATTCACTTCAAACGAATGTAAATGCGACACTTCCATGCTAGGAAATAGCGTTTGCAGATGTCTACGTATCGTAGCAATAGAGTTCTAGTGCTTCTTAAAACGCGATATCGCATCTCACTGCTATGTTTCATGAGAAGATATAATATTCATTATGGAGTGTTATGTATACCTCGTACTCACTTCAAAAGAATGTAAATGCGACACTTCCATGCTAGGGAATAGCGTTTGCAGATGTCTACGTATCGCAGCAATAGAGTTCCAATGCTTCCTAAAACGCGATATCGCATCACTCTTCTATGTTTCATGATAAGGTATAATATTCATAGCGAAGTGTCATGTATACCTCGTATTCACTTCAAATGAATGTAAATGCGACACTTCCATGCTAGGAAATAGCGTTTGCAGATGTCTACGTATCGTAGCAATAGAGTTCTAATGCTTCCTAAAACGCGATATCGCATCTCACTGCTATGTTTCATGATAAGATATAATATTCTTTATGGAGTGTTATGTATACCTCGTACTCACTTCAAAAGAAAGTAAATGCGACCCTTAAATGCTAGGGAATAGCCTTTGCAGATGTCTACGTATCGTAGCAATAGAGTTCTAATGCTTCTTAGAACGCGATATCGCATCTCACTTTTATGTTTCATGATAAGATATAATATTCATTGTGGAGTGTCATGTATACCTCGTATTCACTTCAAACGAATGTAAACGCAACACTTCCATGCTAGGAAATAGCGTTTGCAGATGTCTACGTATCGTAGCAATAGAGTTCTAGTGCTTCTAAAAACGCGATATAGCACCTCATTCCTATGTTTCATGATAAGATATAATATTCATTGCGAAGTGTCATGTATACCTCGATTTCTCTTCACAAGAATGTAAATGCGACACTTCCTTGCTAGGAAATAGCGTTTGCAGATGTCTACGTATCGCAGCAATAGAGTTCCAATGCTTCCTTAAACGCGATATCGCATCTCCCTTCTATGTTTCATGATAAGGTATAATATTCATGGCGAAGTGTCATGTATACCTCGTATTCACTTCAAATGAATGTAAATGCGACACTTCCATGCTAGGAAATAGCGTTTGCAGATGTCTACGTATCGTAGCAGTAGAGTTCTTATGCTTCTTAAAACGAGATGCCTCATTTCATATCTATGTTCCGTGATAAGATATAATATTCATTGTGGAGTGTCATGTATACCTCGTATTCACTTCAAATGAATGTAAATGCGACACTTCCATGCTAGGGAATAGCCTTTGCAGATGTCTACGTATCGTAGCAATAGAGTTCTAATGCTTCTTAGAACGCGATATCGCATCTCACTTTTATGTTTCATGATAAGATATAATATTCATTGCGAAGTGTCATGTATACCTCGTATTCACTTCAAAAGAATGTAAATGCGACACTTCCATGCTAGGAAATAGCGTTTGCAGATGTCTACGTATCGTAGCAATAGAGCTCTAATGCTTCTCAAAACGCGATATAGCACCTCATTCCTATGTTTCATGATAAGATATAATATTCATTGCGAAGTGTCATGTATATCTCGTATTCACTTCAAACGAATGTAAATGCGACACTTCCATGCTGGGAAATAGCGTCTGCAGATGTCTACGTATCGTAGCAATAGAGTTCTAATGCTTCTTAAAACGCGATATCGCATCTCACTGCTATGTTTCATGAGAAGATATAATATTCATTATGGAGTGTTATGTATACCTCGTACTCACTTCAAAAGAAAGTAAATGCGACCCTTCCATGCTAGGGAATAGCCTTTGCAGATGTCTACGTATCGTAGCAATAGAGTTCTAATGCTTCTTAGAACGCGATATCGCATCTCACATTTACGTTTCATGATAAGATATAATATTCATTGCGAAGTGTCATGTATACCTCGTATTCACTTCAAAAGAATGTAAACGCGACACTTCCATGCTAGGAAATAGCGTTTGCAGATGTCTACGTATCGTAGCAATAGAGTTCTAGTGCTTCTAAAAACGCGATATAGCACCTCATTCCTATGTTTCATGATAAGATATAATATTCATTGCGAAGTGTCATGTATACCTCGATTTCTCTTCACAAGAATGTAAATGCGACACTTCCTTGCTAGGAAATAGCGTTTGCAGATGTCTACGTATCGCAGCAATAGAGTTCCAATGCTTCCTTAAACGCGATATCGCATCTCCCTTCTATGTTTCATGATAAGGTATAATATTCATGGCGAAGTGTCATGTATACCTCGTATTCACTTCAAATGAATGTAAATGCGACACTTCCATGCTAGGAAATAGCGTTTGCAGATGTCTACGTATCGTAGCAATAGAGTTCTAATGCTTCTTAAAACGAGATGCCTCATTTCATTTCTATGTTCCGTGATAAGATATAATATTCATTGTGGAGTGTCATGTATACCTCGTATTCACTTCAAATGAATGTAAATGCGACACTTCCATGCTAGGAAATAGCGTTTGCAGATGTCTACGTATCGTAGCAATAGAGCTCTAATGCTTCTCAAAACGCGATATAGCACCTCATTCCTATGTTTCATGATAGGATATAATATTCATTGCGAAGTGTCATGTATATCTCGTATTCACTTCAAACGAATGTAAATGCGACACTTCCATGCTGGGAAATAGCGTTTGCAGATGTCTACGTATCGTAGCAATAGAGTTCTAATGCTTCTTAAAACGCGATATCGCATCTCACTGCTATGTTTCATGAGAAGATATAATATTCATTATGGAGTGTTATGTATACCTCGTACTCACTTCAAAAGAAAGTAAATGCGACCCTTCCATGCTAGGGAATAGCCTTTGCAGATGTCTACGTATCGTAGCAATAGAGTTCTAATGCTTCTTAGAACGCGATATCGCATCTCACATTTATGTTTCATGATAAGATATAATATTCATTGCGAAGTGTCATGTATACCTCGTATTCACTTCAAAAGAATGTAAACGCGACACTTCCATGCTAGGAAATAGCGTTTGCAGATGTCTACGTATCGTAGCAATAGAGTTCTAGTGCTTCTAAAAACGCGATATAGCACCTCATTCCTATGTTTCATGATAAGATATAATATTCATTGCGAAGTGTCATGTATACCTCGATTTCTCTTCACAAGAATGTAAATGCGACACTTCCTTGCTAGGAAATAGCGTTTGCAGATGTCTACGTATCGCAGCAATAGAGTTCCAATGCTTCCTTAAACGCGATATCGCATCTCCCTTCTATGTTTCATGATAAGGTATAATATTCATGGCGAAGTGTCATGTATACCTCGTATTCACTTCAAATGAATGTAAATGCGACACTTCCATGCTAGGAAATAGCGTTTGCAGATGTCTACGTATCACAGCAATAGAGTACTAATGCTTCTTACAACGAGATGTCGTATTTCATTTCTATGTTTCGTAATAAGATATACTATTCATTGTGTAATGTTATGTATACCTCGTATTCACTTCAGTGGAATGTAAGTGCGAAATTTCGTTGCTAGGAAATAGAGTTTGCAGATGTCTACGTATATTAGCAATAGAGTTCTAATGCTTCTCAGAACGCGATATAGCACCTCATTCCTATGTTTCATGATAAGATATAATATTCATTATGGAGTGTTATGTATACCTCGTACTCACTTCAAAAGAAAGTAAATGCGACCCTTCCATGCTAGGGAATAGCCTTTGCAGATGTCTACGTATCGTAGCAATAGAGTTCTAATGCTTCTTAGAACGCGATATCGCATCTCACTTTTATGTTTCATGATAAGATATAATATTCATTGCGATGTGTCATGTATACCTCGTATTCACTTCAAATGAATGTAAATGCGACACTTCCATGCTAGGAAATAGCGTTTGCAGATGTCTACGTATCGCAGCAATAGAGTTCCAATGCTTCCTAAAACGTGATATCGCATCACTCTTCTATGTTTCATGATAAGGTATAATATTCATTACGAAGTGTCATGTATACCTCGTATTCACTTCAAATGAATGTAAATGCGACACTTCCATGCTAGGAAATAGCGTTTGCAGATGTCTACGTATCGTAGCAATAGAGTTCCAATGCTTCCTAAAACGCGATATCGCATCACACTTCTATGTTTCATGATAAGGTATAATATTCATTTCGAAGTGTCATGTATACCTCGTATTCACTTCAAAAGAATGTAAACGCGACACTTCCATGCTAGGAAATAGCGTTTGCAGATGTCTACGTATCGTAGCAATAGAGTTCTAGTGCTTCTAAAAACGCGATATAGCACCTCATTCCTATGTTTCATGATAAGATATAATATTCATTGCGAAGTGTCATGTATACCTCGATTTCTCTTCACAAGAATGTAAATGCGACACTTCCTTGCTAGGAAATAGCGTTTGCAGATGTCTACGTATCGCAAGCAATAGAGTTCCAATGCTTCCTTAAACGCGATATCGCATCTCCCTTCTATGTTTCATGATAAGGTATAATATTCATGGCGAAGTGTCATGTATACCTCGTATTCACTTCAAATGAATGTAAATGCGACACTTCCATGCTAGGAAATAGCGTTTGCAGATGTCTACGTATCACAGCAATAGAGTACTAATGCTTCTTACAACGAGATGTCCGTATTTCATTTCTATGTTTCGTAATAAGATATACTATTCATTGTGTAATGTTATGTATACCTCGTATTCACTTCAGTGGAATGTAAGTGCGAAATTTCGTTGCTAGGAAATAGAGTTTGCAGATGTCTACGTATATTAGCAATAGAGTTCTAATGCTTCTCAGAACGCGATATAGCACCTCATTCCTATGTTTCATGATAAGATATAATATTCATTATGGAGTGTTATGTATACCTCGTACTCACTTCAAAAGAAAGTAAATGCGACCCTTCCATGCTAGGGAATAGCCTTTGCAGATGTCTACGTATCGTAGCAATAGAGTTCTAATGCTTCTTAGAACGCGATATCGCATCTCACTTTTATGTTTCATGATAAGATATAATATTCATTGCGATGTGTCATGTATACCTCGTATTCACTTCAAATGAATGTAAATGCGACACTTCCATGCTAGGAAATAGCGTTTGCAGATGTCTACGTATCGCAGCAATAGAGTTCCAATGCTTCCTAAAACGTGATATCGCATCACTCTTCTATGTTTCATGATAAGGTATAATATTCATTACGAAGTGTCATGTATACCTCGTATTCACTTCAAATGAATGTAAATGCGACACTTCCATGCTAGGAAATAGCGTTTGCAGATGTCTACGTATCGTAGCAATAGAGTTCTAATGCTTCCTAAAACGCGATATCGCATCTCACTGCTATGTTTCATGATAAGATATAATATTCATTATGGAGTGTTATGTATACCTCGTACTCACTTCAAAAGAAAGTAAATGCGACCCTTAAATGCTAGGGAATAGCCTTTGCAGATGTCTACGTATCGTAGCAATAGAGTTCTAATGCTTCTTAGAACGCGATATCGCATCTCACTTTTATGTTTCATGATAAGATATAATATTCATTGCGAAGTGTCATGTATACCTCGTATTCACTTCAAATGAATGTAAATGCGACACTTCCATGCTAGGAAATAGCGTTTGCAGATGTCTACGTATCACAGCAATAGAGTACTAATGCTTCTTAAAACGAGATGTCGTATTTCATTTCTATGTTTCGTAAAAAGATATACTATTCATTGTGTAATGTTATGTATACCTCGTATTCACTTCAGTGGAATGTAAGTGCGAAATTTCGTTGCTAGGAAATAGAGTTTGCAGATGTCTACGTATATTAGCAATAGAGTTCTAATGCTTCTCAGAACGCGATATAGCACCTCATTCCTGTGTTTCATGATAAGATATTATATTCATTGTGGAGTGTCATGTATACCTCGTATTCACTTCAAACGAATGTATATGCGACACTTCGATGCTAGGAAATAGCGTTTGCAGGTGTCTACGTATCGTAGCAATAGAGTTCTATTACTTCTCAAAACGCGATATGGCACCTCATTCCTATGTTTCATGATAAGATATAATATTCATTGCGATGTGTTATGTATACTTCGTATTCACTTCAAAAGAATGTAAATGCGACACTTCCTAGCAAGGAAGTAGCGTTTGCAGATGTCTACGTATAGTAGCAATAGAGTTCTTATGCTTCTCAAAACGCGATATCGCATCTCATTTCTATGTTTCATGATAAGATATAATATTCATTGCGAAGTGTCATGTATACCTCGGATACAGTTCAAAAGAATGTAAATGCCCCACTTCCTAGCTAGGAAATGCGTTTCCAGTTGTCTATGAATCGAAGCATTAGAGCTCTAATGATTCTTAAAACGGGATATCGCATCTCAGTTCTATGTTTCATGATAAGATGTAATATGCATTGCGGAGTGGCATGTATACCTCGTCAACAGTTCAAAAGAATGTTACTGCCACACATCCTTGATAGGAAAGGCGTTTCCAGTTGTCTACGAATCGTAGCATTATAGCTCCAGTGGTTCTTAAAACGCGATTTCGCATCTCAGTTCTATGTTTCATGATAGGGTATAATATTCATTGCGATGTGTCATGTACACCTCCTCTTCACTTCAAAAGAATGTAAATGCGACACTTCCTTTCTAGGAAATAGCGTTTGCAGAGGTCTATGTATCGTAGCAATAGAGTTCTAACGCCTCTTAAAACGCGATATCGCATCTCATTTCTATGTTTGATGATAAGATATAATATTCATTGCGAAATGTGATGTATACCTCGTATTCACTCCAAAAGAATGTAAATGCGACTATTGCTTGCTAGGAAATAGCGTTTGCAGATGTCTACGTATCGTAGCAATAGAGTTCTGATGCTACTTAAATCGCGATATCGCATCTCATTTATATGTTTCGTGATAAGATATAATATTCATTGCGAAGTGTCATGTATACCTCTTATTCACTTCAAAAGAAAGTAAATGCGATTACTGCTTGCTAGGAAATAGGGTCTGCAGATGTCTGCGTATCGTAGAAATAGAGTTCTAATGCTACTTAAATCGCGATATCTCCCCTCTCTTCTATGTTTCATGATATGATATAATATTCATTGCGAAGTGTCATGTATACCTCGTATTCACTTCAAAAGAATGCAAATGCGACTACTGCTTGATAGGAAATAGGGTTTGCAGATGTCTACGTATCGTAGCAATAGAGTTCTAATGCTTCTTAAATCGCGATATCGCATCTCATTTCTATGTTTCGTGATAAGATATAATAATCATTGCGAAGTGTCATGTATACCTCGTATTCACTCTAAAAGAATGTAAATGCAACTATTGCTTGCTAGGAAATGGCGTATTCAGATGTCTACGTGTCGTAGCAATGGCGTTTTAATGCTACTTAAATCGCGATATGGCATCTCATTTCTATGTTTCGTGATAAGATATAATAATCATTGCGAAGTGTCATGTATACCTCGTATTCACTCCAAAAGAATGTAAATGCGACTATTGCTTGCTAGGAAATAGCGTTTGCAGATGTCTACGTATCGTAGCAATAGAGTTCTGATGCTACCTAAATAGCGATATCGCATCTCATATATATGTTTCGTGATAAGATATAATATTCATTGCGAAGTGTCATGTATACCTCGTATTCCCTCCAAACGAATGTAAATGCGACACTTCCATGCTAGGAAACAGCGTTTGCAGATGTCTACGTATCGTAGCAATAGAGTTCTAATGCTTCTCAAAACGCGATATGGCACCTCATTTCTATGTTTCATGATAAGATATAATATTCATTGCGAAGTGTCATGTATATCTCGTATTCACTTCAAACGAATGTAAATGCGACACTTCCATGCTAGGAAATAAAGTTTGCAGATGTCTACGTATCGTAGCAATAGAGTTCTAGTGCTTCTTAGAACGCGATATCGCATCTCACTGCTATTTTTCATGAGAAGATATAATATTCATTATGGAGTGTTATGTATACCTCGTACTCACTTCAAAAGAATGTAAATGCGACCCTTAAATGCTAGGGAATAGCCTTTGCAGATGTCTACGTATCGTAGCAATAGAGTTCTAATGCTTCTTAGAACGCGATATCGCATCTCACTTTTATGTTTCATGATAAGATATAATATTCATTGCGAAGTGTCATGTATACCTCGTATTCACTTCAAATGAATGTAAATGCGACACTTCCATGCTAGGAAATAGCGTTTGCAGATGTCTACGTATCGCAGCTATAGAGTTCCAATGCTTCCTAAAACGCGATATCGCATCACTCTTCTATGTTTCATGATAAGGTATAATATTCATAGCGAAGTGTCATGTATACCTCGTATTCACTTCAAATGAATGTAAATGCGACACTTCCATTCTAGGAAATAGCGTTTGCAGATGTCTACGTATCGTAGCAATAGAGTTCTAATGCTTCCTAAAACGCGATATCGCATCTCACTGCTATGTTTCATGATAAGATATAATATTCATAGCGAAGTGTCATGTATACCTCGTACTCACTTCAAATGAATGTAAATGCGACACTTCCATGCTAGGAAATAGCGTTTGCAGATGTCTACGTATCACAGCAATAGAGTACTAATGCTTCTTAAAACGAGATGTCGCATTTCATTTCTATGTTTCGTAAAAAGATATACTATTCATTGTGTAATGTTATGTATACCTCGTATTCACTTCAGTGGAATGTAAGTGCGAAATTTCGTTGCTAGGAAATAGAGTTTGCAGATGTCTACGTATATTAGCAATAGAGTTCTAATGCTTCTCAGAACGCGATATAGCACCTCATTCCTGTGTTTCATGATAAGATATAATATTCATTGTGGAGTGTCATGTATACCTCGTATTCACTTCAAACGAATGTAAATGCGACACTTCCATGCTAGGAAATAGCGTTTGCAGGTGTCTACGTATCGTAGCAATAGAGTTCTATTACTTCTCAAAACGCGATATGGCACCTCATTCCTATGTTTCATGATAAGATATAATATTCATTGCGAAGTGTCATGTATATCTCGTATTCACTTCAAACGAATGTAAATGCGACACTTCCATGCTAGGAAATAGCGTTTGCAGATGTCTACGTATCGTAGCAATAGAGTTCTGATGCTACTTAAATCGCGATATCGCATCTCATTTATATGTTTCGTGATAAGATATAATATTCATTGCGAAGTGTCATGTATACCTCTTATTCACTTCAAAAGAAAGTAAATGCGACTACTGCTTGCTAGGAAGTAGGGTCTGCAGATGTCTGCGTATCGTAGAAATAGATTTCTAATGCTACTTAAATCGCGATATCGCTTCTCTCTTCTATGTTTCATGATATGGTATAATATTCATTGCGAAGTGTCATGTATACCTCGTATTCACTTCAAAAGAATGCAAATGCGACTACTGCTTGATAGGAAATAGGGTTTGCAGATGTCTACGTGTCGTAGCAATAGAGTTCTAATGCTTCTTAAAACGCGATATCGCATCTCTCTCCCATGTTTCATGATAAGATATAATACTCATTGCGAAGTGTCATGTATACCTCGTATTCTCTCCAATCGAATGTAAATGCGACACTTCCTTGCTAGGAAATGGCTTATTCAGATGTCTGCGTATCGTAACAATGGAGTTTTAATGCTACTTAAATCGCGATATCGCATCTCATTTCTATGTTTCGTGATAAGATATAATAATCATTGCGAAGTGTCATGTATACCTCGTATTCACTCTAAAAGAATGTAAATGCAACTATTGCTTGCTAGGAAATGGCGTATTCAGATGTCTACGTATCGTAGCAATGGCGTTTTAATGCTACTTAAATCGCGATATGGCATCTCATTTCTATGTTTCGTGATAAGATATAATAATCATTGCGAAGTGTCATGTATACCTCGTATTCACTCCAAAAGAATGTAAATGCGACTATTGCTTGCTAGGAAATAGCGTTTGCAGATGTCTACGTATCGTAGCAATAGAGTTCTGATGCTACTTAAATCGCGATATCGCATCTCATATATATGTTTCGTGATAAGATATAATATTCATTGCGAAGTGTCATGTATACCTCGTATTCACTTCAAAAGAATGTAAATGCGACTACTGCTTGATAGGAAATAGGGTTTGCAGATGTCTACGTATCGTAGAAATAGAGTTCTAATGCTTCTTAGATCGCGATATGGCATCTCATTTCTATGTTTTGTAATAAGTTATAATATTCATTCCGAAGTGTCATGTAAACCTCGAATTCACTTCAAAAGAATGTAAATGCGACTATTGGTTGCTAGGAAATAGCGATTGCAGATGTCTACGTATCGTAGCAATAGAATTCTAATGCTTCTCAAAGCGCGTTATAGCATCTCATTTCTATGGTTCCTGATGAGATATAATATTCATTGCGAAGTGTAATGTACACCTCGTATTCACTTCAAAAGAATGTAAATGCGACACTTCCATGCTAGTAAATAGCGTATGCAGCTGTCTACGCGTCGAGGCAATAGAGTTCTAATGCTTCTTAAAACGCGATATCGCATCACACTTCTATGTTTCATGATAAGATATAATATTCATTGCGAAGTGTCATGTATACCTCGTATTCCCTCCAAACGAATGTAAATGCGACACTTCCTTGCTAGGAAATGGCGTATTCAGATGTCTACGTATCGTAGCAATAGAATTCTAATGCTACTTAAATCGCGATATCGCATCTCATTTATATGTTTCGTGATAAGATATAATATTCATCGCGAAGTGTCAGGTATACTTCGTATTCACTTCAAAAGAATGTAAATGTGACATTTCCATGCTAGGAAATAGCCTTTGCGGATATCTCCGCATCGAGGCAATAGGGTTCTAATGCTTCTTAAAACGCGATATCGCATCACACTTCTATGTTTCATGATAAGATATAATATTCATTGCGAAGTGTCATGTATACCTCGTATTCCCTCCAAACGAATGTAAATGCGACACTTCCTTGCTAGGAAATGGCGTACTCAGATGCCTACGTATCGTAGCAATAGAGTTCTAATGCTACTTAAATCGCGATATCGCATCTCATTTATATGTTTCGTGATAAAATACAATATTCATCGCGAAGTGTCATGTATACCTCGTATTCACTTCAAAAGAATGTAAATGCGACACTTCCATGCGAGGAAATAGCGTCTGCAGATGTCTACGCGTCGAGGCAATAGAGTTCTAATGCTTCTTAAAACGCGATATCGCATCTAAATTCTATGTTTCATTATAAGATATAATATTCATTGCGAAGTGTCATGTATACCTCGTATTCACATCAAAAGAATGTAAATGCGACTATTCCTTGCTAGGGCATAGCGTTTGCAGATCCCTACGTGTCGTAGCAATAGATTTCTTATGCTTCTTATTTCGCGATGTCGCATCTCATTTCTATGTTTCGTGATATGTTATAATATTCATTCCGAAGTGTCATGTAAACCTCGAATTCACTTCAAAAGAATGTAAATGCGACTATTGGTTGCTAGGAAATAGCGATTGCAGATGTCTACGTATCGTAGCAATAGAGTTCTAATGCTTCTCAAAACGCGATATCGCATCTCATTTCTAAGTTTCCTGATAAGATATAATATTCATTGCGGAGTGTCATGTACACCTCGTATTCACTTCAAAAGAATGTAAATGCGACACTTCCATGCTAGGAAATAGCGTCTGCAGATGTCTACGCGTCGAGGCAATAGAGTTCTAATGCTTCTTGAAACGCGATATCGAATCTCTCTTCTATGTTACATGATAAGATATAATATTCATTGCGAAGTGTCATGTATACCTAGTATTCCCTCCAAACGAATGTAAATGCGACACTTCCATGCTAGGAAATAGCGTTTGCAGATATCTCCGCATCGAGGAAATAGGGTTCTAATTCTTCTTAAGACGCGATATCGCATCTCACTTTTATGTTACATGATAAGATATAATGTTCATTGCGAAGTGTCATATATACCTCGTATTCACTTCAAAAGAATGTAAATGCTAATCTTCCTTGCTAGGAAATAGCGTTTGCAAATGACTACGTATCGTAGCAATGGAGTTCTAATACTTCTCAAAACGAGATATCGTATCTCATTTCTATGCTTTATGATAAGATATAATATTCATTGCGAAGTGTCATGTATACCTGGTATTCACTCCAAACGAATGTAAATGCGACACTTCCCTGCTAGGAAGTAGCGTATTCAGATGTCTACGTATGGTAGCAACAGAGTTCAAATGCTACTTATATCTCGATATCGCATCTCATTTCTAAGTTTCATGATAAGATATAATATTCATTGCGATGTGTCATGTACAGCTCGTATTCACTTCAAAAGAATGTAAATGTGACATTTCCATGCTAGGAAATAGCCTTTGCAGATATCTCCGCATCGAGGCAATAGGGTTCTAATGCTTCTTAAAACGCGATATCGCATCTCACTTTTATGATACATGATAAGATATAATGTTCATTGCGAAGTGTCATGTATACCTCGTATTCACTTCAAAAGAATGTAAATGCGAATCTTCCTTGCTAGGAAATAGCGTTTGCAGATGACTACGTATCGGAGCAAAGGAGTTCTAATGCTTCTCAAAACGAGATATAGCATCTCATTTCTATGCTTCATGATAAGATATAATATTCATTGCGAAGTGTCATGTATACCTCGTATTCCCTCCAAACGAATGTAAATGCGACACTTCCTTGCTAGGGAATGGCGTGTTCAGATGTCTACGTATCGTAGCAATATTGTTCTAATGCTACTTAAATCGCGATATCGCATCTCATTTATATGTTTCGTGATAAGATATAATATTCATTGCGAAGTGTCATGTATTCCTCGTATTCACATCAAAAGACTGTAAATGCGACTATTCCTTGCTAGGGCATAGCGTTTGCAGATGCCTACGTATCGTAGCAATAGAGTTCTAATGCTTCTTAGATCGCGATATCGCATCTCATTTCTATGTTTTGTAATAAGTTATAATATTCATTCCGAAGTGTCATGTAAACCTCGAATTCACTTCAAAAGAATGTAAATGCGACTATTGGTTGCTAGGAAATAGCGATTGCAGATGTCTACGTATCGTAGCAATAGAATTCTAATGCTTCTCAAAACGCGTTATAGCATCCCATTTCTATGGTTCCTGATAAGATATAATATTCATTGCGAAGTGTAATGTACACCTCGTATTCACTTCAAAAGAATGTAAATGCGACACTTCCATGCTAGGAAATTGCGTATGCAGCTGTCTACGCGTCGAGGCAATAGAGTTCTATTGCTTCCTAACACGCGATATCGCATCACACTTCTATGTTTCGTGATAAGATATAATATTCATTGCGAAGTGTCATGTATACCTCGTATTCCCTCCAAACGAATGTAAATGAGACACTTCCTTGCTAGGAAATGGCGTATTCAGATGTCTACGTATCGTAGCAATAGAGTTCTAATGCTACTTAAATCGCGAGATCGCATCTCATTTATATGTTTCGTGATAAGATATAATTTTCATCGCGAAGTGTCAGGTATACCTCGTAATCACTTCAAAAGAATATAAATGCGACACTTCCATGCTAGGAAATAGCGTCTGCAGATGTCTACGCGTCGAGGCAATAGAGTTCTAATGCTTCTTAAAACGCGATATCGAATCTCAATTCTATGTTTCATTATAAGATATAATATTCATTGCGAAGTGTCATGTATTCCTCGTATTCACATCAAAAGAATGTTAATGCGACTATTCCCTGCTAGGGCATAGCGTTTGCAGATGCCTACGTATCGTAGCAATAGAGTTCTAATGCTTCTTAGATCGCGATATCGCATCTCATTTCTATGTTTTGTAATAAGATATAATATTCATT
Organism: Xylocopa sonorina; assembly: GCF_050948175.1. Classification (NCBI taxonomy): domain Eukaryota; kingdom Metazoa; phylum Arthropoda; class Insecta; order Hymenoptera; family Apidae; genus Xylocopa; species Xylocopa sonorina. Next base: position 821,678 of record NW_027490196.1, read on the forward strand.
CCGAAGTGTCATGTAAACCGCGAATTCACTTCAAAAGAATGTAAATGCGACTATTGGTTGCTAGGAAATAGCGATTGCAGATGTCTACGTATCGTAGCAATAGAATTCTAATGCTTCTCAAAACGCGTTATAGCATCTCATTTCTATGGTTCCTGATAAGATATAATATTCATTGCGAAGTGTCATGTATACCTCGTATTCACTTCAAAAGAATGTAAATGCGACACTTCCTTGCTAGGAAAAATTGTTTGCAGATGTCTACGAATAGTAGCAATAGAGTTCTAAAGCTACTTAAAACGCGATATCGCATCTCACTTCTATGTTTCATGATAAGATATAATATTCATTGCGAAGTGTCATGTATACCTCGTATTCACTTCAAAAGGATGTAAATGCGACACTTCCTTGCTAGGAAATAGCGTTTCCAGATGACTACGTGTCGAAACAAAAAAGTTCTAATGATTCTTAAAATGCCATATCGCATCTCACTTCTATGTTTCATGATAAGATATAATATTCATTGCGAAGTGTCATGTATACCTCGTATTGACTTCAAAAGAATGTAAATGCGACACTTCCATGCTAGGAAGTAGCGTTTGCAGATGTCTACGTATTGTAGCAATAGGGTTCTAATGCTTCTTAAAACGCGATATCGCATTTCACTTCTATCTTTCATGACAAGATATAATATTTATTGCGATGTGTCATGTATCCCACGTATTCACTTCAAAAGAATGTAAATGCGACACTTCCATGCTAGGAAATTGCGCTTGCAGATGTCAACGTATCGTAGCAATGGAGTTCTAATGCTTCTCAGAACGAGATGTCGCATTTCATTTCTATGTTTCGTAATAAGATATAATATTCATTGTGGTGTGTTATGTATACCTCGTATTCACTTCAAAAGGATGTAAGTGCGACACTTCCTTGCTAGGAAATATTGTTTGCCGATGTCTACGTATCGTAGCAATAGAGTTCTAGTGCTTCTTAAAACGCGATATTGCATCACACTTCTATGTTTCATGATAAGATATAATATTCATTGCGAAGTGTCATGTAAACCTCGATTTCACTTCACAAGAATGTAAATGCGACACTTCCATGCTAGGAAATATTGTTTGCAAGATGTCTACGTATCACAGCAATAGAGTACTAATGCTTCTTAAAACGAGATGTCGTATTTAATTTCTATGTTCCGTAATAAGGTATAATATTCATTGTGTAATGTTATGCATACCTCGTATTCACTTCAAAAGTATGTAAGTGCGACACTTCCTTGCTAGGATATATTATTTGCAGATGTCTACGTATCGTAGCAATGAAGTTCTAGTGCTTCTTAAATCACGATATCGCATCTCATTTCAATGTTTCGTGATAAGGTATAATATTCATTGCGAAGTGTCATGTATACATCGTATTCACTTCAAAAGAATGTAAATGCGACACTTTCATGCTAGGAAATATTGTTTGCAGATGTCTACGTATCGTCGCAATAGAGCTCTAATGACTCTCAAAACGCGAAATCGCAACTCATTCCTATGTTTCATGATAAGATATAATATTAATTGCGAAGTGCCATGTATACCTCGTATTCACTTCAAAAGAATGTAAATGCGACACTTCCATGTTAGGAAATAGCGCTTGCAGATGTCAACGTATCGTAGCAATAGAGTACTAATGCTTCTTAAAACGAGATGTCGCATTTAATCTCTATGTTTCATAATAAGATATAATATTCATTGTGTAATGTTATGTATACCTCGTATTCACTTCAATGGTATGTAAGTGCGACATTTCCTTGCTAGGAAATAGAGGTTGCAGATGTCTACGTATAATAGCAATAGAGTTCTAATGCTTCTCAAAACGCGATATAGCACCTCATTCCTATGTTTCATGATAAGATATAATATTCATTGCGAAGTGTCATGTATATCTCGTATTCACTTCAAAAGTATGTAAATGTGACACTTCCATGCTAGGAAATAGCGTTTGCAGATGTCTACGTATCGTAGCAATAGAGTTCTAATGCTTCTTAGAACGCGATATCGCATCTCACTGCTATGTTTCATGAGAAGATATAATATTCATTGCGATGTGTCATGTGTACCTCGTATTCACTTCAAAAGAATGTAAATATGACACTTCCATGCTAGGAAATAGCGTTTGCAGATGTCTACGTATCGTAGCAATAGAGTTCTAATGCTTCCTAAAACTAGATGCCGCATTCCATTTCTATGTTTCATGATTAGATATAATATACATTGTGGAGTGTTATGTATACCTCGTATTCACTTCACAAGAATGTAAATGCGACACTTCCTTGCTGGGAAATATTGTTTGCAGATGTCTACGTATCACAGCAATAGAGTACTAATGCTTCTTAAAACGAGATGTCGTATTTCATTTCTATGTTTCGTATAAGATATAATATTCATTGTGTAATGTTATGTACACCTCGTATTCACTTCAGTGGAATGTAAGTGCGAAATTCCCTTGCTAGGAATTAGAGTTTGCAGATGTTTACGTATATTAGCAATAGAGTTCTAATGCTTCTCAAACCGCGATATAGCACCTCAGTCCTATGTTTCATGATAAGATATAATATTCACTGCGAAGTGTCATGTATATCTCGTATTCACTTCAAAAGAATATAAATGCCATACTTCCATGCTAGGAAATAGCCTTTGCAGATGTCTACGTATCGCCGCAATAGCGTTCTAATGCTTCCTAAACGCGATATCGCATCTCTCTTCTATGTTTCATGATAAGATATAATATTCATAGCGAAGTGTCATGTATACCTCGATTTCACTTCACAAGAATGTAAATGCGACACTTCCTTGCTGGCAAATATTGTTTGCAGATGTCTACGTATCACAGCAACAGAGTACTAATGCTTCTTAAAACCCAATATCGCATCTCACTTCTATGTTTCATGATAAGATATAATATTCATTGCGAAGTGTCATGTATACCTCGTATTCACTTCAAAAGAATGTAAATGCGACACTTCCATGCTAGGAAGTTGCGTTTGCAGATGTCTACGTATCGTAGCAATAGGGTTCTAATGCTTCTTAGAACGCAATATCGCATCTCACTTCTATGTTTCATGATAAGATATAATATTCATTGCGAAGTGTCATGTATACCTCGTATTCACTTCAAAAGAATGTAAATGCGACACTTCCATGCTAGGAAGTAGCGTTTGCAGATGTCTACGCATCGTAGCAATAGGGTTCTAATGCTTCTTAGAACGCGATATCGCATCTCTCCTCTATGTTTCATGATAAGATATAATATTCATTGCGAAGTGTTATGTATACCTCGACTTCACTTCACAAGAATGTAAATGCGACACTTCCTTGCTAGGAAATAATGTTTGCAGATGTCTACGTACCACAGCAATAGAGTACTAATGCTTCTTAAAACGAGATGTCGTATTTCATTTCTATGTTTCGTAATAAGATATAATATTCATTGTGTAATGTTATGTATTCCTTGTATTCACTTCAGTGGAATGTAAGTGCGACATGTCCATGCTAGGAAATAGAGTTTGCAGATGTCTACGTATATTAGCAATAGAGTTCTAATGCTTCTCAAAACGCGATATCGCATCTCACTTCCATGTTTCATGATAAGATATAATATATATTGCGAAGTGTCATGTATACCTCGTATTCACTTCAAAAGAATGTATATGCGACACTTCCTTCCTAGGAAATAACATTTGCAGATATCTACGCATCGTAGCAATAGAGTTCTAGTGCTTCTTAATCAGCGATATCGCATCTGACTTCTATGTTTCGAGATAAGATATAATATTCATTGTGGAATGATATGTATATCTCGTGTTCACTTGAAAGGATGTAAATGCGACACTTCCTACCTAGGAAATAACTTATGCAGATGTCTACGCATCATAGCAATAGAGTTCTAATGCTTCTTAAAACGCGATATCTCATCTCACAGCTATGTATCATGATAAGATATAATATTCAATATGGAGTGCTATGTATACCTCGTATTCACTTCAAAAGAATGTAAATGCGACCCTTCCATGCTAGGAAATAGCCTTTGCAGATGCCTACGTATCGTAGCAATAGAATTCTAATGCTACTTAAAACGAGATGTCGCATTTCATTTCTATGTTTCGTGATAAGACATAATATTCATTGCGAAGTGTCATGTATACCTCGTATTCACTTCAAAAGAATGTAATTGCGACACTTCCTTGCTAGGAAATAGCGTTTCCAGATGACCACGTATCGTAAGAATGGAGATCTAATACTTCTTAAAACGAGATATCGCATCTCATTTCTATGTTTCATGTCAAGATATAATATCCATTGCGAAATGACATGCACACCTCGTATTCACTTCAATGGAATGTAAATGCGACTCTTCCATGCTAGGAATTAGGGTTTGCATATGTCTACGTATCGTAGCAAGAGAGTTCTAATGCTTCTTAAAACGAGATGTCGCATTTCATTTCTATGTTTCGTGATAAGACATAATATTCATTGTGGTGTGTTATGTATACCTCGTATTCGTTTCAAAAGAATGTAAATGCTACACTTCCTTGCTAGGAAATATTGTTTGCAGATGTCTACGTATCGTAAAAATAGATTTCTAATGCTTCCTAAAACGCGATATCGCATCTCACATCTATGTTTCATGATCAGATATAATATGCATTGCGAAGTGTCATGTATACCTCGTATTCACTTCAAAAGAATGTAAATGCGACACTTGCATGCTAGGAAATAGCGTTGGCAGATGTCTACGTATCGTTGCAATAGAGTTCTAATGCTTCTTAAAACGCGATATCGCATCTCACTTCTATGTTTCATGATAAGATATAATATTCATTGCGAAGTGTCATGTATATCTCGTATTCACTTCAAATGAATGTAAATGCGACACTTCCATGCTAGGAAATAGCGTTTGCAGATGTCTACGTATCGTAGCAACAGTGTTCTAATGCTTCCTAAAACGCGATATCACATCTCACATCTATGTTTCATGATAAGATATAATATTCATTGCGAAGTGTCATGTATACCTCGTATTCACTTCAAAAGAATGTAAATGCGTCATTTCCATGCTAGGAAATAGCGTTTGCAGATGTCTACGTATCGTAGCAGTAGATTTCTACTGCTTCTTAAAACGAGATGTCGCATTCCATTTCTATGTTTCGTGATAAGATATAATATTCATTGTGCAATGTTATGTATACCTCGTATTCACTTCAAAAGAATGTAAATGCGACACTTCCTAGCTAGGAAATAACATTTGCAGATGTCTACGCATCGTAGCAATAGAGTTCTAGCGCTTCTTAAATCGCGATATCGCATCTCACTTCTATGTTTCGAGATAAGATATAATATTCATTGCGAAGAGTCATGTATACCTCGTATTCACTTCAAAAGAATGTAAATGCGACACTTCCTTGCTAGGAAATAGCGTTTCCAGATGACCACGTATCGTAAGAATGGAGTTCTAATACTTCTTAAAATGAGATATCGCATCTCATTTCTATGTTTCATGATAAGATATAATATCCATTGCGAAATGACATGCACACCTCGTATTCACTTCAATGGAATGTAAATGCGACACCTCCATGTTAGGAATTAGGGTTTGCAGATGTCTACGTATATTAGAAATAGAGTTCTAATGCTTCTCAAAACGCGATATAGCACCTCATTCCTATGTTTCATGATAAGATATAATATTCATTACCAAGTGTCATGTATACCTCGTATTCTCTTCAAAAGAATGTAAAAGCGACACTTCCTTGCTAGGAAAAAGCGTTTCCAGATGACCACGTATCGTAAGAATGGAGTTCTAATGCTCCTTAAATAGAGATGTCGCATTTCATTTCTATGTTTGTGATAAGATATAATATTCATTGTGGAGTGTTATGTATACCTCGTATTCGCTTCGAAAGATTGTAAATGCGACACTTCCTTGCTAGGAAATATTGTTTGCAGATGTCTACGTATCGTAAAAGTAGAGTTCTAATGCTTCTCAAACCGCGATATTGCACCTCATTCCTATGTTTCATGATAAGATATAATATTCACTGCGAAGTGTCATGTATATCTCGTATTCACTTCAAAAGAATATAAATGCCATACTTCCATGCTAGGAAATAGCCTTTGCAGATGTCTACGTATCGCAGCAATAGTGTTCTAATGCTTCCTAAACGCGATATCGCATCTCTCTTCTATGTTTCATGATGAGATATAATATTCATTGCGAAGTGTCATGTATACCTCGATTTCACTTCACAAGAATGTAAATGCGACACTTCCTTGCTGGGAAATATTGTTTGCAGATGTCTACGTATCACAGCAATAGAGTACTAGTGCTTCCTAAAACGCGATATCGCATCTCACTTCTATGTTTCATGATAAGATATAATATTCATTGCGAAGTGTCATGTATACCTCGTATTCACTTCAAAAGAATGTAAAGGCGACACTTCCATGCTAGGAAATAGCGTTTGCAGATGTCTACGTATGGTAGCAATAGAGTTCTGATGCTTCTTAAAACGAGATGCCGCATTTCGTTTCTATGCTTCGTGATAAGATATAATATTCATTGTGGAGTGTTATGTATACATCGTATTCACTTCAAAAGAATGTAAATGCGAAACTTCCTTGCTAGGAAATAGCGTTTGCAGATGTCTACGTATGGTAGCAATAGAGTTCTAATGCTTCTTAAAACGCGATATCGCATATTTCCACTATGTTTCTTGATAAGATATAATATTCATTGCGAAGTGTCATGTATACCTCGTATTCACTTCAAAAGAATGTAAATGCGACACTTGCATGCTAGGAAATAGCGTTTGCAGATGTCTACGTATCGTAGCAATAGAGTTCTAATGCTTCTTAAATCGCGATATCGCATCTCATTTCTATGTTTCATGATTAGATATAATATTCATTGTGGAGTGTTATGTATACCTCGTATTCACGTCAAAAGAATGTAAACGCGACACTTCCTTGCTAGGAAGTAGCGTTTGCAAATGTCTACGTATCGAAGCAACAGAGTTCTAGCGCTTCTTATATCGCCATATCGCATCGCATTTCTATGTTTCATGATAGGATATAATATTCATTGCGATGTGTCATGTATACCTCGCGTACAATTCAAATGAATGTAAATGCGGCACTTTCTTGCTAGGAAATAGCGCTTGCAGACGTCTGCGTATCGTAGCATTACAGTTCTAATGCTTCTCAAAACGCGATGTCGCATCACATTTATATGTTTCATGATAAGATATAATATTCATTGCGAAGTGTCATGTATACCTCGCGTACACTTCAAATGAATGTAAATGCGACTCTGCCTTGCTAGGAAATAGCTTCTGCAGATATCTACGTATCGTAGCAATAGAGTTCTGATGCTTCTTAAAACGCGATATCGCATCTCATTGTTATGTTTCATGATAAGGTATAATATTCATTGCGAAGTGTCATGCATACCTCGTAGTCACTTCAAAAGAATGTAACTGCGACACTTCCTTGCTAGGAAGTAGCGTTTCCAGATGTCTACGTATCGAAGCAGTATATTTCTAATGCTTCTTCAAACGGGATATCGCATCTCATTTCTATGTTTCATGATGAGATATAATATTAAGTGCGATGTGTTCTGTATACCTCGCATACACTTCCAATGAATGTAAATGCGACACTTCCTTGCTAGGAAATAGCGTTTGCAGATGTCTACTTATCGAAGAAATAGAGTTTTATGCTTCTTAAAACGCGATATGGTATCTCATTTCAATGTTTCGTGATAGCATATATTATTCATTGCGAAGTGTCATGTATACGTCGTACTCACTTCAAAAGAATGTAATTGCGACAATTCCTTGCTAGGAAATAGCGTTTGCAGATCTCTACGTATCGAAGCACTAGAGTTCTAATGCTTCGTAAATCGCGACATCGAATCCCATTTCTATGTTTCGTGATGAGTTATAATATTCATTGCGAAGTGTCATGTATACCTCGTATTCACTTCAAAAGAATGTAAATGCGACACTTCCATGCTAGGAAATAGCGTATGCAGATGTCTACGTATCACAGCAATAGAGTACTTATGCTTCTGAAAACGAGATGTCGTATTTCACTTCTATGTTTCGTAATAAGATATTATATTCATTGTGTAATGTTATGTATACCTCGTATTCACTTCAATGGAATCTAAGTGCGACATTTCCATGGTAGGAAATAGAGTTTGCAGATGTCTACGTATATTAGCAATAGAGTTCTAATGCTTCTCAAAACGCAATATAGCACCTCATTCCTATGTTTGATGATAAGATATAATATTCATTGCGGAGTGTCATGTATACCTCGCATTCACTTCAAAAGAATGTAAACAAGACACTTCCATGCTAGGAAATAGCGTTTGCAGATGTCTACGTATGGTAGCAATAGAGTTCTAATACTTCTTAAAACGAGATGCCGCATTTCATTTCTATATTTCGTGATAAGATATAATATTCATTGTGGAGTGTTATGTATACATCGTATTCACCTCAAAAGAATGTAAATGCGAAGCTTCCTTGCTAGGAAATAGCGTTTGCAGATGTCTACGTATCGTAGCAATAGAGTTCTAATGCTTCTTAAAACGCGATATCGCATCTCACTTCTGTGTTTCATGATATGTTATAATATTCATTCCCAAGAGTCATGTAAACCTCGAATTCACTTCAAAAGAATGTAAATGCGACTATTGGTTGCTAGAAAGTAGCGATTGCAGATGTCTACGTATCGTAGCAATAGAGTTCTAATGCTTCTCAAAACGCGATATCGCATCTCATTTCTAAGTTTCCTGATAAGATATTATATTCATTGCGGAGTGTCATGTACAAAACGTATTCACTTCAAAAGAATGTAAATGCGACACTTCCATGCTAGGAAATAGCGTCTGCAGATGTGTACGCGTCGAGGCAATTGAGTTCTAATGCTTCTTAAAACGCGATATCACATCTCACTTCTATGTTTCATGATAAGATATAATGTTCATTGCGAAGTGTCATATATACCTCGTATTCACTTCAAAAGAATGTAAATGCGACACTTCCATGCTAGGAAATAGCGTCTGCAGATGTCTACGCGTCGAGGCAATAGAGTTCTAATGCTCCTTAAAACGCGATATCGCATGGCAATTCTATGTTTCGTTATAAGATATATTATTCATTGCGAAGTGTCATGTATACCTCGTATTCACATCAAAAGAATGTAAATGCGACTATTCCTTGCTAGAGCATAGCGTTTGCAGATGCCTACGTATCGTAGCAATAGAGTTCTAATGCTTCTTAGATCGCGATATCGCATCCGATTTCTGTGTTTCGTGATATGTTACAATATTCATTCCGAAGTGTCGTGTAAACCTCGAATTCACTTCAAAAGAATGTAAATGCGACACTTCCTTGCTAGGAAATAGCGTCTGCAGATGTCTACGCGTCAAGGCAATAGAGTTCTAATGCTTCTTAAAACGCGATATCGCATCTCACTTCTATGTTTCCTGATAAGATATAATATTCATTGCGGAGTGTCATGTACAAAACGTATTCACTTCAAAAGAATGTAAATGCGACACTTCCATGCTAGGAAATAGCGTCTGCAGATGTGTACGCGTCGAGGCAATAGAGTTCTAATGCTTCTTAAAACGCGATATCACATCTCACTTCTATGTTTCATGATAAGATATAATGTTCATTGCGAAGTGTCATATATACCTCGTATTCACTTCAAAAGAATGTAAATGCGAATCTTCCTTGCTAGGAAGTAGCGTTTGCAGATGACTACGTATCGGAGCAATGGAGTTCTAATGCTTCTCAAAACGAGATATCGCATCTCATTTCTATGCTTCATGACAAGATATAATATTCATTGCGAAGTGTCATGTATACCTCGTATTCCCTCCAAACGAATGTAAAAGCGACACTTCCTTGCTAGGAAATGGCGTATTCAGATGTCTACGTATCGTAGCAATAGAGTTCTTATGCTCCTCAAAACGCGTTATAGCATCTCATTTCTATGTTTCCTGATAAGATATAATATTCATTGCGAAGTGTCATGTACACCTCGTATTCACTTCAAAAGAATGTAAATGCTTCACTTCCATGCTAGGAAATAGCGTCTGCAGCTGTCTACGCGTCGAGGCAATAGAGTTCTAATGCTTCTTAAAACGCAATATCGCATCTCACTTCTATGTTTCATGATAGGATATAATATTCATGGCGAAGTGTCATGTATACCTGGTATTCCCTCCAAACGATTGTAAATGCGACACTTCCTTCCTAGGAAATGGCGTATTCAGATGCCTACGTATCGTAGCAATAGAGTTCTAATGCTTCTTAAATCGCGATATCGCATCTCATTTCTATGTTTCATGATTAGATATAATATTCATTGTGGAGTGTTATGTATACCTCGTATTCACGTCAAAAGAATGTAAACGCGACACTTCCTTGCTAGGAAGTAGCGTTTGCAAATGTCTACGTATCGAAGCAACAGAGTTCTAGCGCTTCTTATATCGCCATATCGCATCGCATTTCTATGTTTCATGATAGGATATAATATTCATTGCGATGTGTCATGTATACCTCGCGTACAATTCAAATGAATGTAAATGCGGCACTTTCTTGCTAGGAAATAGCGCTTGCAGACGTCTGCGTATCGTAGCATTACAGTTCTAATGCTTCTTAAAACGCAATATCGCATCTCACTTCTATGTTTCATGATAGGATATAATATTCATGGCGAAGTGTCATGTATACCTCGTATTCCCTCCAAACGATTGTAAATGCGACACTTCCTTCCTAGGAAATGGCGTATTCAGATGCCTACGTATCGTAGCAATAGAGTTCTAATGCTACTTAAATCGCGATATCGCATCTCACTTATATGTTTCGTGATAAGATATAATATTCATCGCGAAGTGTCATGAATACCTCGTATTCACTTCAAAAGAATGTAAATGCGACACTTCCATGCTAGGAAATGGCGTCTGCAGATATCTACGCGTCGCGGCAATAGAGTTCTAATGCTTCTTATATCGCGATATCGCATCTCATTTCTATGTTTCGTGATATGTTACAATATTCATTCCGAAGTGTCATGTAAACCTCGAATTCACGTCAAAAGAATGTAAATGCGACTACTGGCTGCCAGGAAATAGCAATTGCAGATGTCTACGTATCGTAGCAATAGAGTTCTAATGCTTCTCAAAACGCGATATCGCATCTCATTTCTAAGTTTCCTGATAAGATATAATATTCATTGCGGTTTGTCATGTACACCTCGTATTCTCTTCAAAAGAATGTAAATGCGACACTTCCATGCTAGGAAATAGCGTCTGCAGATGTCTACGCGTCGAGGCAATAGAGTTCTAATGCTTCTTAATATGCGATATCGCATCTCACTTCTATGTTTCATGATAAGATGTAATATTCATTGCGAAGTGTCACGTATACCTCGTATTCCCTCCAAACGAATGTAAATGCGACACTTCCTTCCTAGGAAATGGCGTATTCAGATGTCCACGTATCGTAGCAATGGAGTTCTAATGCTACTTATATCGCGATATCGCAACGCATTTCTAAGTTTCGTGATAAGATACAATATTCATTGCGAAGTGTCATGTACACCTCGTATTCACTTCAAAAGAATGTAAATGCCACACTCCCATGCTAGGAAATAGCGTCTGCAGATGTGTACGCGTCGAGGCAATAGAGTTCGAATGCTTCCTAAAATGCGATATCGCATCTCACTTCTATGTTTCATGATAAGATACAGTATTCATTGCGAAGTGTCATGTACACCTCGTATTCACTTCAAAAGAATGTAAATGCGACTATTCCTTGCTAGGAAATAGCATTTGCAGATGTCTACATATCGTAGCAATAGAGTTCTAATGCTTCTCAAAACGCGATATCGCATCTCATTTCTATGCTTCATGATGAGATATATTATTCATTGCGAAGTGCCATGTATACCTCGTATTCACTCCAAACGAATGTAAATGCGACACTTCCTTGCTAGGCAATAGCGTATTCAGATGTCTACGTATCGTAGCAATAGAGTTCTAATGCTACTTAAATCGCGATATCGCAACTCATTTCTACGTTTCGTGATAAGATATAATGTTCATTGCGAAGTGCCATATATACCTCGTATTCACTCCAAACGAATGTAAATGCGACACTTCCTTGCTAGGAAATGGCGTATTCAGATGCCTACGTATCATAGCAATAGAGTTCTAATGCTATTTAAATCGCGATATCGCATCCCACTTATATGTTTCGCGATAAGATATAATATTCATCGCGAAGTGTCATGTATACCTCGTATTCACTTCAAAAGAATGTAAATGCGACACTTCCATGCTAGGAAATAGCGTCTGCAGATGTCTACGCGTCGAGGCAATAGAGTTCTAATGCTTCTTAAAACGCGATATCGCATGTCATTTCTATGTTTCATTATAAGATATAATATTCATTGCGAAGTGTCATGTATACCTCGTACTCACATCAAAAGAATGTAAATGCGACTATTCCTTGCTAGGGCATAGCGTGTGCAGATGCCTACGTATCGTAGCAATAGAGTTCTAATGCTTCTTAGATCGCGATATCGCATCTCATTTCTATGTTTCGTGATAAGTTATAATATTCATTCCGAAGTGTCATGTAAACCTCGAATTCACTTCAAAAGTATGTAAATGCGACTATTGGCTGCTAGGAAATAGCGATTGCAGATGTCTACGTATCGTAGCAATAAGGTTCTAATGCTACTTAAATCGCGATATCGCAACTCATTTCTACGTTTCGTGATAAGATATAATATTCATTGCGAAGTGTCATGTATACCCCGTATTCACATCAAAAGAATGTAAGTGCGACACTTCCATGCTAGGAGATAGCGTATTCAGATGTCCACGTATCGTAGCAATAGAGTTCTAATGCTACTTATATCGCGATATCGCAACGCATTTCTACGTTTCGTGATAAGATATAATATTCATTGCGAAGTGTCATGTACACCTCGTATTCACATCAAAAGAATGTAAATGCGACTATTCCTTGCTAGGGCATAGCGTTTGCAGATGTCTACGTATCGTAGCAATAGAGTTCTAATGCTTCTTAGATCGCGATATCGCATCTCATTTCTATGTTTCGTGATAAGTTATAATATTCATTCCGAAGTGTCATGTAAACCTCGAATTCACTTCAAAAGAATGTAAATGCCACTATTGGTTGCTAGGAAATAGCGATTGCAGATGTCTACGTATCGTAGCAATAGAGTTCTAATGCTTCTCAAAACGCGTTATAGCATCTCATTTCTATGTTTCCCGATAAGATATAATATTCATCGCGAAGTGTCCTGTACACCTCGTATTCACTTCAAAAGAATGTAAATGCCACACTCCCATGCTAGGAAATAGCGTCTGCAGATGTGTACGCGTCGAGGCAATAGATTTCGAATGCTTCTTAAAATGCGATATCGCATCTCACTTCTATGTTTCATGATAAGATATAATATTCATTGCGAAGTGTCATGTACACCTCGTATTCACTTCGAAAGAATGTAAATGCGACTATTCCTTGCTAGGAAATAGCATTTGCAGATGTCTACATATCGTAGCAATAGAGTTCTAATGCTTCTCAAAACGCGATATCGCATCTCATTTCTATGCTTCATGATAAGATATAATATTCATTGCGAAGTGCCATGTATACCTCGTATTCACTCCAAACGAATGTAAATGCGACACTTCCTTGCTAGGCAATAGCGTATTCAGATGTCTACGTATCGTAGCAATAGAGTTCTAATGCTACTTAAATCGCGATATCGCAACTCATTTCTACGTTTCGTGATAAGATATAATGTTCATTGCGAAGTGCCATATATACCTCGTATTCACTCCAAACGAATGTAAATGCGACACTTCCTTGCTAGGAAATGGCGTTTTCAGATGTCTACGTATCGTAGCAATAGAGTTCTAATGCTTCTTAAAACGCGATATCGCATCTCACTGCTATGTTTCACGAGAAGATATAATATTCATTATGGAGTGTTATGTATACCTCGTACTCACTTCAAAAGAATGTAAATGCGACCCTTCCATCCTAGGAAATAGCGTTTGCAGATGTCTACGTATCGTAGCAATAGAGTTCTAGTGCTTCTTAGAACGCGATATCGCATCTCACTTCTATGTTTCATGATAAGATATAATATTCATTGCGAAGTGTCATGTATACCTCGTATTCACTTCAAAAGAACGTAAATAAGACACTTCCATGCTAGGAAATAGCGTTTGCAGATGTCTACGTATAGTAGCAATAGAGTTCTAATGCTTCTTAAAACGAGATGCCTCATTTCATTTCTATGTTCCGTGATAAGATATAATATTCATTGTGGAGTGTCATGTATACCTCGTATTCACTCCAAACGAATGTAAATGCGACACTTCCTTGCTAGGCAATAGCGTATTCAGATGTCTACGTATCGTAGCAATAGAGTTCTAATGCTACTTAAATCGCGATATCGCAACTCATTTCTACGTTTCGTGATAAGATATAATGTTCATTGCGAAGTGCCATATATACCTCGTATTCACTCCAAACGAATGTAAATGCGACACTTCCTTGCTAGGAAATGGCGTATTCAGATGCCTACGTATCATAGCAATAGAGTTCTAATGCTATTTAAATCGCGATATCGCATCCCACTTATATGTTTCGCGATAAGATATAATATTCATCGCGAAGTGTCATGTATACCTCGTATTCACTTCAAAAGAATGTAAATGCGACACTTCCATGCTAGGAAATAGCGTCTGCAGATGTCTACGCGTCGAGGCAATAGAGTTCTAATGCTTCTTAAAACGCGATATCGCATGTCATTTCTATGTTTCATTATAAGATATAATATTCATTGCGAAGTGTCATGTATACCTCGTACTCACATCAAAAGAATGTAAATGCGACTATTCCTTGCTAGGGCATAGCGTGTGCAGATGCCTACGTATCGTAGCAATAGAGTTCTAATGCTTCTTAGATCGCGATATCGCATCTCATTTCTATGTTTCGTGATAAGTTATAATATTCATTCCGAAGTGTCATGTAAACCTCGAATTCACTTCAAAAGTATGTAAATGCGACTATTGGCTGCTAGGAAATAGCGATTGCAGATGTCTACGTATCGTAGCAATAAGGTTCTAATGCTACTTAAATCGCGATATCGCAACTCATTTCTACGTTTCGTGATAAGATATAATATTCATTGCGAAGTGTCATGTATACCCCGTATTCACATCAAAAGAATGTAAGTGCGACACTTCCATGCTAGGAGATAGCGTATTCAGATGTCCACGTATCGTAGCAATAGAGTTCTAATGCTACTTATATCGCGATATCGCAACGCATTTCTACGTTTCGTGATAAGATATAATATTCATTGCGAAGTGTCATGTACACCTCGTATTCACATCAAAAGAATGTAAATGCGACTATTCCTTGCTAGGGCATAGCGTTTGCAGATGTCTACGTATCGTAGCAATAGAGTTCTAATGCTTCTTAGATCGCGATATCGCATCTCATTTCTATGTTTCGTGATAAGTTATAATATTCATTCCGAAGTGTCATGTAAACCTCGAATTCACTTCAAAAGAATGTAAATGCCACTATTGGTTGCTAGGAAATAGCGATTGCAGATGTCTACGTATCGTAGCAATAGAGTTCTAATGCTTCTCAAAACGCGTTATAGCATCTCATTTCTATGTTTCCCGATAAGATATAATATTCATCGCGAAGTGTCCTGTACACCTCGTATTCACTTCAAAAGAATGTAAATGCCACACTCCCATGCTAGGAAATAGCGTCTGCAGATGTGTACGCGTCGAGGCAATAGATTTCGAATGCTTCTTAAAATGCGATATCGCATCTCACTTCTATGTTTCATGATAAGATATAATATTCATTGCGAAGTGTCATGTACACCTCGTATTCACTTCGAAAGAATGTAAATGCGACTATTCCTTGCTAGGAAATAGCATTTGCAGATGTCTACATATCGTAGCAATAGAGTTCTAATGCTTCTCAAAACGCGATATCGCATCTCATTTCTATGCTTCATGATAAGATATAATATTCATTGCGAAGTGCCATGTATACCTCGTATTCACTCCAAACGAATGTAAATGCGACACTTCCTTGCTAGGCAATAGCGTATTCAGATGTCTACGTATCGTAGCAATAGAGTTCTAATGCTACTTAAATCGCGATATCGCAACTCATTTCTACGTTTCGTGATAAGATATAATGTTCATTGCGAAGTGTCATGTATACCTCGAGTTCTCTTCACAAGAATGTAAATGCGACACTTCCTTGCTAGGAAATAGCGTTTGCAGATGTCTACGTATCGCAGCAATAGAGTTCCAATGCTTCCTAAAACGCGATATCGCATCTCCCTTCTATGTTTCATGATAAGGTATAATATTCATTGCGAAGTGTTATGTATACCTCGTATTCACTTCAAGTGAATGTAAATGCGACACTTCCATGCTAGGAAATAGCGTTTGCAGATGTCTACGTATCGCAGCAATAGAGTTGCAATGCTTCCTAAAACGCGATATCGCATCTCTCTTCTATGTTTCATGACAAGGTATAATATTCATTGCGAAGTGTCACGTATACCTCGTATTCACGTCAAATGAATGTAAATGCGACACTTCCATGCTAGGAAATAGCGTTTGCAGATGTCTACGTATCGCAGCAATAGAGTTGCAATGCTTCCTAAAACGCGATATCGCATCTCTCTTCTATGTTTCATGACAAGGTATAATATTCATTGCGAAGTGTCACGTATACCTCGTATTCACGTCAAATGAATGTAAATGCGACACTTCCATGCTAGGAAATAGCGTTTGCAGATGTCTACGTACCGTAGCAATAGAGTTCTAATGCTTCTTAAAACGAGATGCCTCATTTCATTTCTATGTTCCGTGATAAGATATAATATTCATTGTGGAGTGTCATGTATACTTCGTATTCACTTCAAATGAATGTAAATGCGACACTTCCATGCTAGGAAGTAGCGGTTGCAGATGTCTACGTATCGTAGCAATAGGGTTCTAATGCTTCTTAAGACGCGACATCGCATCTCACTTTTATGTTTCATGATAAGAAATAATATTCATTGCGAAGTGTCATGTATACCTCGATTTCTCTTCACAAGAATGTAAATGCGACACTTCCTTGCTAGGAAATAGCGTTTGCAGATGTCTACGTATCGCAGCAATAGAGTTCCAATGCTTCCTAAAACGCGATATCGAATCTCCCTTCTATGTTTCATGATAAGGTATAATATTCATTGCGAAGTGTCATGTATACCTCGATTTTTCTTCACAAGAATGTAAATGCGACACTTCCCTGCTAGGAAATAGCGTTTGCAGATGTCTACGTATCGCAGCAATAGAGTTCCAATGCTTCCTAAAACGCGATATCGCATCTCCCTTCTATGTTTCATGATAAGGTATAATATTCATTGCGAAGTGTCATGTATACCTCGTATTCACTTCAAAAGAACGTAAATAATACACTTCCATGCTAATAAATAGCGTTTTTAGATGTCTACGTATCGTAGCAATAGAGTTCTAATGCTTCTTAGAACGCGATATCGCATCTCACTTCTATGTTTCATGATAAGATATAATATTCATTGCGAAGTGTCATGCATATTTCGTATTCACATCAAAAGAATGTAAATGAAACACTTCCATGCTAGGAAATAGCGTTTGCAGATGTCTACGTATCGTAGCAATAGAGTTCTAATGCTTCTTAAAACGAGATGCCTCATTTCATTTCTATGTTCCGTGATAAGATATAATATTCATTGTGGAGTGTCATGTATACCTCGTATTCACTTCAAATGAATGTAAATGCGACACTTCCATGCTAGAAAGTAGCGTTTGCAGATGTCTACGTATCGTAGCAATAGAGTTCTAATGCTACTTAAATCGCGATATCGCATCTCATTTATATGTTTCGTGATAAGATATAATACTCATCGCGAAGTGTCATGTATACCTTGGTTTCACTTCACAAGAATGAAAATGCGACACTTCCTTGCTAGGAAATGTTGTTTGCAGATGTCTACGTATCACAGCAATAGAGCACTAATGCTTCTTAAAACGAGATGTCGTATTTCATTTCTATGTTTCGTAATAAGATATAATATTCATTGTGTAATGTTATGTATACCTCGTATTCACTTCAGTGAAATGTAAGTGCGAAATTTCCTTGCTAGGAAATAGAGTTTGCAGATGTCTCCGTATATTAGCAATAGAGTTCTAATGCTTCTCAAAACGCGATATAGCACCTCTTTCCTATGTTTCATGATAAGATATAATATTCATTGCGAAGTGTCATGTATATCTCGTATTCACATCAAAAGAATGTAAATGCGACACTTCCATGCTAGGAAATAGCGTTTGCAGATGTCTACGTATAGCAGCAATAGAGTTGCAATGCTTCCTAAAACGCGATATCGCATCTCTCTTCTGTGTTTCACGACAAGGTATAATATTCATTGCGAAGTGTCATGTATACCTCGTATTCACGTCAAATGAATGTAAATGCGACACTTCCATGCTAGGAAATAGCGTTTGCAGATGTCTACGTACCGTAGCAATAGAGTTCTAATGCTTCTTAAAACGAGATGCCTCATTTCATTTCTATGTTCCGTGATAAGATATAATATTCATTGTGGAGTGTCATGTATACCTCGTATTCACTTCAAATGAATGTAAATGCGACACTTCCATGCTAGGAAGTAGCGGTTGCAGATGTCTACGTATCGTAGCAATAGGGTTCTAATGCTTCTTAAGACGCGATATCGCATCTCACTTTTATGTTTCATGATAAGAAATAATATTCATTGCGAAGTGTCATGTATACCTCGATTTCTCTTCACAAGAATGTAAATGCGACACTTCCTTGCTAGGAAATAGCGTTTGCAGATGTCTACGTATCGCAGCAATAGAGTTCCAATGCTTCCTAAAACGCGATATCGCATCTCCCTTCTATGTTTCATGATAAGGTATAATATTCATTGCGAAGTGTCATGTATACCTCGATTTTTCTTCACAAGAATGTAAATGCGACACTTCCCTGCTAGGCAATAGCGTTTGCACATGTCTACGTATCGCAGCAATAGAGTTCCAATGCTTCCTAAAACGCGATATCGCATCTCCCTTCTATGTTTCATAATAAGGTATAATATTCATTGCGAAGTGTCATGTATACCTCGTATTCACTTCAAAAGAACGTAAATAATACACTTCCATGCTAATAAATAGCGTTTTTAGATGTCTACGTATCGTAGTAATAGAGTTCTAATGCTTCTTAGAACGCGATATCGCATCTCACTTCTATGTTTCATGATAAGATATAATATTCATTGCGAAGTGTCATGCATATTTCGTATTCACATCAAAAGAATGTAAATGAAACACTTCCATGCTAGGAAATAGCGTTTGCAGATGTCTACGTATCGTAGCAATAGAGTTCTAATGCTTCTTAAAACGAGATGCCTCATTTCGTTTCTATGTTCCGTGATAAGATATAATATTCATTGTGGAGTGTCATGTATACCTCGTATTCACTTCAAATGAATGTAAATGCGACACTTCCATGCTAGAAAGTAGCGTTTGCAGATGTCTACGTATCGTAGCAATAGAGTTCTAATGCTACTTAAATCGCGATATCGCATCTCATTTATATGTTTCGTGATAAGATATAATATTCATCGCGAAGTGTCATGTATACCTCGTATTCACTTCAGAAAAATGTAAATGCGACACTTCCATGCTAGGAAATAGCGTCAGCAGATGTCTACGCGTCGAGGCAGTAGAGTTCTAATGCTTCTTAAAACGCGATATCGCATGTCAATTCTATGTTTCATTATAAGATATAATATTCATTGCGAAGTGTCATGTATAACTCGTATTTACATCAAAGAATGTAAATGCAACTATTCCTTGCTAGGGCATAGCGTTTGCAGATGCCTACGTATCGTTGCAATAGAGTTCTAATGCTTCTTAGATCGCGATATCGCATCTCATTTCTATGTTTCGTGATAAGTTATAATATTCATTCCGAAGTGTCATGTAAACCTCGAATTCACTTCAAAAGAATGTAAATGCGACTATTGGTTGCTAGGAAATAGCGATTGCAGATGTCTACGTATCGTAGCAATAGACTTCTAATGCTTCTCAAAACGCGTTATAGCATCTCATTTCTATGTTTCCTGATAAGATATAATATACATTGCGAAGTGTCATGTACACCTCGTATTCACTTCAAAAGAATGTAAATGCGACACTTCCATGCTAGGAAATAGCGTCTGCAGATGTCTACGCGTCGAGGCAATAGAGTTCTAATGCTTCTTAAAACGCGATATCGAAACTCAATTCTATGTTTCATTATAAGATATAGTATTCATTGCGAAGTGTCATGTATACCTCGTATTCACATCAAAAGAATGTAAATGCGACTATTCCTTGCTAGGGCATAGCGTTTGCAGATGCCTACGTATCGTAGCAATAGTGTTCTAATGCTTCTTAGATCGCGATGTCGCATCACATTTCTATGTTTCGTGATAAGTTATAATATTCAATCCGAAGTGTCATGTAAACCTCGAATTCACTTCAAAAGAATGTAAGTGCGGCTATTGGTTGCTAGGAAATAGCGACTGCAGATGTCTACGTATCGTAGCAATAGATTTCTAATGCTTCTCAAAACGCGTTATAGCATCTCATTTCTATGTTTCCTGATAAGATATAATATTCATTGCGAAGTGTCATGTACATCTCGTATTCACTTCAAAAGAATGTAAATGCAACACTTCCATGCTAGGAAATAGCGTCTGCAGATGTCTACGCGTCGAGGCAGTAGAGTTCTAATGCTTCTTAAAACGCGATATCGCATGTCAATTCTATGTTTCATTATAAGATATAATATTCATTGCGAAGTGTCATGTATAACTCGTATTTACATCAAAGAATGTAAATGCAACTATTCCTTGCTAGGGCATAGCGTTTGCAGATGCCTACGTATCGTTGCAATAGAGTTCTAATGCTTCTTAGATCGCGATATCGCATCTCATTTCTATGTTTCGTGATAAGTTATAATATTCATTCCGAAGTGTCATGTAAACCTCGAATTCACTTCAAAAGAATGTAAATGCGACTATTGGTTGCTAGGAAATAGCGATTGCAGATGTCTACGTATCGTAGCAATAGACATCTAATGCTTCTCAAAACGCGTTATAGCATCTCATTTCTATGTTTCCTGATAAGATATAATATACATTGCGAAGTGTCATGTACACCTCGTATTCACTTCAAAAGAATGTAAATGCGACACTTCCATGCTAGGAAATAGCGTCTGCAGATGTCTACGCGTCGAGGCAATAGAGTTCTAATGCTTCTTAAAACGCGATATCGAAACTCCATTCTATGTTTCATTATAAGATATAATATTCATTGCGAAGTGTCATGTATACCTCGTATTCACATCAAAAGAATGCAAATGCGACTATTCCTTGCTAGGGCATAGCGTTTGCAGATGCCTACGTATCGTAGCAATAGATTTCTAATGCTTCTCAAAACGCGTTATAGCATCTCATTTCTATGTTTCCTGATAAGATATAATATTCATTGCGAAGTGTCATGTACACCTCGTATTCACTTCAAAAGAATGTAAATGCGACACTTCCATGCTAGGAAATAGCGTCTGCAGATGTCTACGCGTCGAGGCAGTAGAGTTCTAATGCTTCTTAAAACGCGATATCGCATGTCAATTCTATGTTTCATTATAAGATATAATATTCATTGCGAAGTGTCATGTATAACTCGTATTTACATCAAAGAATGTAAATGCAACTATTCCTTGCTAGGGCATAGCGTTTGCAGATGCCTACGTATCGTTGCAATAGAGTTCTAATGCTTCTTAGATCGCGATATCGCATCTCATTTCTATGTTTCGTGATAAGTTATAATATTCAATCCGAAGTGTCATGTAAACCTCGAATTCACTTCAAAAGAATGTAAATGCGGCTATTGGTTGCTAGGAAATAGCGACTGCAGATGTCTACGTATCGTAGCAATAGATTTCTAATGCTTCTCAAAACGCGTTATAGCATCACATTTCTATGTTTCCTGATAAGATATAATATTCATTGCGAAGTGTCATGTACACCTCGTATTCACTTCAAAAGAATGTAAATGCGACACTTCCATGCTGGGAAATAGCGTCTGCAGCTGTCTACGCGTCGAGGCAATAGAGTTCTAATGCTTCTTAAAACGCGATATCGCATCTCACTTCTATGTTTCATGATAGGATATAATATTCATTGCAAAGTGTCATGTATACCTCGTATTCACTTCAAAAGAATGTAAATGCGACTACTGCTTGCTAGGAAATAGCGTTAGCAGATGTCTACGTATCGTAGCAATAGAGTTCTAATGCTTCTCAAAACGCGATATCGCATCTCATTTCTATGTTTCCTGATAAGATATAATATTCATTGCGAAGTGTCATGTATACCTCGTATTCACTTCAAAACAATGTTAATGCGAATCTTCCTTGCTAGGAAATAGCGTTTGCAGATGCCTACATATCGTAGCAATAAAATTCTAATGCTACTTAAATCGCGATATCGCATCTCATTTATATGTTTCGTGAAAAGATATAATTTTCATTGCGAAGTGTCATGTATACCTCGTAGTCGCTTGAAAAGTATGTAAAAGCGACTATTCCTTGCTAGGAAATAGCGTTTGCAGATGCCTACGTATCGTAGCAATAGAGTTCTAATGCTTCTTAGATCGCGATATCGCATCTCATTTCTATGTTTCCTGATAAGTTATAATATTCATTCCGAAGTGTCATGTATACCACGAATTCACTTCAAAAGAATGTAAATGCGGCACTTCCATGCTAGGAAATAGCGTTTGCAGATGCCTACATATCGTAACAATAAATTTCTAATGCTACTTAAATCGCAATATCGCATCTCATTTATATGTTTCGTGAAAAGATATAATATTCATTGCGAAGTGTCATGTATACCTCGTATTCACTTCAAAAGAATGTAAATACGACACTTCCATGCTAGGAAATAGCGTTTGCAGATGTCTACGTATCGCAGCAATAGAGTTGCAATGCTTCTTAAAACGCGATATCGCATCTCACTTCTATGTTTCATGATAAGATATAATATTCATTGCGAAGTGTCATGTATACCTTGGTTTCACTTCACAAGAATGAAAATGCGACACTTCCTTGCTAGGAAATGTTGTTTGCAGATGTCTACGTATCACAGCAATAGAGCACTAATGCTTCTTAAAACGAGATGTCGTATTTCATTTCTATGTTTCGTAATAAGATATAATATTCATTGTGTAATGTTATGTATACCTCGTATTCACTTCAGTGAAATGTAAGTGCGAAATTTCCTTGCTAGGAAATAGAGTTTGCAGATGTCTCCGTATATTAGCAATAGAGTTCTAATGCTTCTCAAAACGCGATATAGCACCTCTTTCCTATGTTTCATGATAAGATATAATATTCATTGCGAAGTGTCATGTATATCTCGTATTCACATCAAAAGAATGTAAATGCGACACTTCCATGCTAGGAAATAGCGTTTGCAGATGTCTACGTATAGCAGCAATAGAGTTGCAATGCTTCCTAAAACGCGATATCGCATCTCTCTTCTGTGTTTCACGACAAGGTATAATATTAATTGCGAAGTGTCATGTATACCTCGTATTCACGTCAAATGAATGTAAATGCGGCACTTCCATGCTAGGAAATAGCGTTTGCAGATGTCTACGTACCGTAGCAATAGAGTTCTAATGCTTCTTAAAACGAGATGCCTCATTTCATTTCTATGTTCCGTGATAAGATATAATATTCATTGTGGAGTGTCATGTATACCTCGTATTCACTTCAAATGAATGTAAATGCGACACTTCCATGCTAGGAAGTAGCGGTTGCAGATGTCTACGTATCGTAGCAATAGGGTTCTAATGCTTCTTAAGACGCGATATCGCATCTCACTTTTATGTTTCATGATAAGAAATAATATTCATTGCGAAGTGTCATGTATACCTCGATTTCTCTTCACAAGAATGTAAATACGACACTTCCTTGCTAGGAAATAGCGTTTGCAGATGTCTACGTATCGCAGCAATAGAGTTCCAATGCTTCCTAAAACGCGATATCGCATCTCCCTTCTATGTTTCATGATAAGGTATAATATTCATTGCGAAGTGTCATGTATACCTCGTATTCACTTCAAAAGAACGTAAATAATACACTTCCATGCTAATAAATAGCGTTTTTAGATGTCTACGTATCGTAGTAATAGAGTTCTAATGCTTCTTAGAACGCGATATCGCATCTCACTTCTATGTTTCATGATAAGATATAATATTCATTGCGAAGTGTCATGCATATTTCGTATTCACATCAAAAGAATGTAAATGTAACACTTCCATGCTAGGAAATAGCGTTTGCAGATGTCTACGTGTCGTAGCAATAGAGTTCTAATGCTTCTTAAAACGAGATGCCTCATTTCATTTCTATGTTCCGTGATAAGATATAATATTCATTGTGGAGTGTCATGTATACCTCGTATTCACTTCAAATGAATGTAAATGCGACACTTCCATGCTAGAAAGTAGCGTTTGCAGATGTCTACGTATCGTAGCAATAGAGTTCTAATGCTACTTAAATCGCGATATCGCATCTCATTTATATGTTTCGTGATAAGATATAATATTCATCGCGAAGTGTCATGTATACCTCGTATTCACTTCAGAAAAATGTAAATGCGACACTTCCATGCTAGGAAATAGCGTCTGCAGATGTCTACGCGTCGAGGCAGTAGAGTTCTAATGCTTCTTAAAACGCGATATCGCATGTCAATTCTATGTTTCATTATAAGATATAATATTCATTGCGAAGTGTCATGTATAACTCGTATTTACATCAAAGAATGTAAATGCAACTATTCCTTGCTAGGGCATAGCGTTTGCAGATGCCTACGTATCGTTGCAATAGAGTTCTAATGCTTCTTAGATCGCGATATCGCATCTCATTTCTATGTTTCGTGATAAGTTATAATATTCATTCCGAAGTGTCATGTAAACCTCGAATTCACTTCAAAAGAATGTAAATGCGACTATTGGTTGCTAGGAAATAGCGATTGCAGATGTCTACGTATCGTAGCAATAGACTTCTAATGCTTCTCTAAACGCGTTATAGCATCTCATTTCTATGTTTCCTGATAAGATATAATATACATTGCGAAGTGTCATGTACACCTCGTATTCACTTCAAAAGAATGTAAATGCGACACTTCCATGCTAGGAAATAGCGTCTGCAGATGTCTACGCGTCGAGGCAATAGAGTTCCAATGCTTCTTAAAACGCGATATCGAAACTCAATTCTATGTTTCATTATAAGATATAATATTCATTGCGAAGTGTCATGTATACCTCGTATTCACATCAAAAGAATGCAAATGCGACTATTCCTTGCTAGGGCATAGCGTTTGCAGATGCCTACGTATCGTAGCAATAGTGTTCTAATGCTTCTTACATCGCGATATCGCATCACATTTCTATGTTTCGTGATAAGTTATAATATTCAATACGAAGTGTCATGTAAACCTCGAATTCACTTCAAAAGAATGTAAATGCGGCTATTGGTTGCTAGGAAATAGCGACTGCAGATGTCTACGTATCGTAGCAATAGATTTCTAATGCTTCTCAAAACGCGTTATAGCATCTCATTTCTATGTTTCCTGATAAGATATAATATTCATTGCGAAGTGTCATGTATACCTCGTATTCACTTCAAAACAATGTTAATGCGAATCTTCCTTGCTAGGAAATAGCGTTTGCAGATGCCTACATATCGTAGCAATAAAATTCTAATGCTACTTAAATCGCGATATCGCATCTCATTTATATGTTTCGTGATAAGATATAATATTCATTGCGAAGTGTCATGTATACCTCGTATTCACTTCAAATGAATGTAAATGCGACACTTCCATGCTAGGAAATAGCGTTTTGCAGATGTCTGCGACGCGTAGCAATAGAGTTCTATGCTTCTTTAAACGCGATATCGCATATCACTGCTATGTTTCATGATAAGATATAATATTCATTATGGAGTGATATGTATACCTCGGACTCACTTCAAAAGAATGTAAATGCGACCCTTCCATGCTAGGGAATAGCCATTGCAAATGTCTACGTATCGTAGCAATAGAGTTCTAATGCTTCTTAAAACGCGATATCGCATCTCTCTTCTATGTTTCATGATAAGGTATAATATTCATTGCGAAGTGTCATGTATACCTCGTATTCACATCAAAAGAATGTAAATGCGACACTTCCATGCTAGGAAATAGCGTTTGCAGATGTCTACGTATCGTAGCAATAGAGTTCTAATGCTTCTTAGAACGCGATATCGCATCTCACTTCTATGTTTCATGATAAGATATAATATTCATTGCGACGTGTCATGTATACCTCGTATTCACTTCAAAAGAATGTAAATACGACACTTCCATGCTAGGAAATAGCGTTTGCAGATGTCTACGTATCGCAGCAATAGAGTTGCAATGCTTCTTAAAACGCGATATCGCATCTCACTTCTATGTTTCATGATAAGATATAATATTCATTGCGAAGTGTCATGTATACCTTGGTTTCACTTCACAAGAATGAAAATGCGACACTTCCTTGCTAGGAAATGTTGTTTGCAGATGTCTACGTATCACAGCAATAGAGCACTAATGCTTCTTAAAACGAGATGTCGTATTTCATTTCTATGTTTCGTAATAAGATATAATATTCATTGTGTAATGTTATGTATACCTCGTATTCACTTCAGTGAAATGTAAGTGCGAAATTTCCTTGCTAGGAAATAGAGTTTGCAGATGTCTCCGTATATTAGCAATAGAGTTCTAATGCTTCTCAAAACGCGATATAGCACCTCATTCCTATGTTTCATGATAAGATATAATATTCATTGCGAAGTGTCATGTATATCTCGTATTCACATCAAAAGAATGTAAATGCGACACTTCCATGCTAGGAAATAGCGTTTGCAGATGTCTACGTATAGCAGCAATAGAGTTGCAATGCTTCCTAAAACGCGATATCGCATCTCTCTTCTGTGTTTCACGACAAGGTATAATATTCATTGCGAAGTGTCATGTATACCTCGTATTCACGTCAAATGAATGTAAATGCGACACTTCCATGCTAGGAAATAGCGGTTGCAGATGTCTACGTATCGTAGCAATAGGGTTCTAATGCTTCTTAAGACGCGATATCGCATCTCACTTTTATGTTTCATGATAAGAAATAATATTCATTGCGAAGTGTCATGTATACCTCGATTTCTCTTCACAAGAATGTAAATGCGACACTTCCTTGCTAGGAAATAGCGTTTGCAGATGTCTACGTATCGCAGCAATAGAGTTCCAATGCTTCCTAAAACGCGATATCGCATCTCCCTTCTATGTTTCATGATAAGGTATAATATTCATTGCGAAGTGTCATGTATACCTCGATTTTTCTTCACAAGAATGTAAATGCGACACTTCCCTGCTAGGAAATAGCGTTTGCAGATGTCTACGTATCGCAGCAATAGAGTTCCAATGCTTCCTAAAACGCGATATCGCATCTCCCTTCTATGTTTCATGATAAGGTATAATATTCATTGCGAAGTGTCATGTATACCTCGTATTCACTTCAAAAGAACGTAAATAATACACTTCCATGCTAATAAATAGCTTTTTTAGATGTCTACGTATCGTAGTAATAGAGTTCTAATGCTTCTTAGAACGCGATATCGCATCTCACTTCTATGTTTCATGATAAGATATAATATTCATTGCGAAGTGTCATGCATATTTCGTATTCACATCAAAAGAATGTAAATGAAACACTTCCATGCTAGGAAATAGCGTTTGCAGATGTCTACGTATCGTAGCAATAGAGTTCTAATGCTTCTTAAAACGAGATGCCTCATTTCATTTCTATGTTCCGTGATAAGATATAATATTCATTGTGGAGTGTCATGTATACCTCGTATTCACTTCAAATGAATGTAAATGCGACACTTCCATGCTAGAAAGTAGCGTTTGCAGATGTCTACGTATCGTAGCAATAGAGTTCTAATGCTACTTAAATCGCGATATCGCATCTCATTTATATGTTTCGTGATAAGATATAATATTCATCGCGAAGTGTCATGTATACCTCGTATTCACTTCAGAAAAATGTAAATGCGACACTTCCATGCTAGGAAATAGCGTCTGCAGATGTCTACGCGTCGAGGCAGTAGAGTTCTAATGCTTCTTAAAACGCGATATCGCATGTCAATTCTATGTTTCATTATAAGATATAATATTCATTGCGAAGTGTCATGTATAACTCGTATTTACATCAAAGAATGTAAATGCAACTATTCCTTGCTAGGGCATAGCGTTTGCAGATGCCTACGTATCGTTGCAATAGAGTTCTAATGCTTCTTAGATCGCGATATCGCATCTCATTTCTATGTTTCGTGATAAGTTATAATATTCATTCCGACGTGTCATGTAAACCTCGAATTCACTTCAAAAGAATGTAAATGCGACTATTGGTTGCTAGGAAATAGCGATTGCAGATGTCTACGTATCGTAGCAATAGACTTCTAATGCTTCTCAAAACGCGTTATAGCATCTCATTTCTATGTTTCCTGATAAGATATAATATACATTGCGAAGTGTCATGTACACCTCGTATTCACTTCAAAAGAATGTAAATGCGACACTTCCATGCTAGGAAATAGCGTCTGCAGATGTCTACGCGTCGAGGCAATAGAGTTCTAATGCTTCTTAAAACGCGATATCGAAACTCAATTCTATGTTTCATTATAAGATATAATATTCATTGCGAAGTGTCATGTATACCTCGTATTCACATCAAAAGAATGTAAATGCGACTATTCCTTGCTAGGGCATAGCGTTTGCAGATGCCTACGTATCGTAGCAATAGTGTTCTAATGCTTCTTAGATCGCGATGTCGCATCACATTTCTATGTTTCGTGATAAGTTATAATATTCAATCCGAAGTGTCATGTAAACCTCGAATTCACTTCAAAAGAATGTAAATGCGGCTATTGGTTGCTAGGAAATAGCGACTGCAGATGTCTACGTATCGTAGCAATAGATTTCTAATGCTTCTCAAAACGCGTTATAGCATCTCATTTCTATGTTTCCTGATAAGATATAATATTCATTGCGAAGTGTCATGTACACCTCGTATTCACTTCAAAAGAATGTAAATGCGACACTTCCATGCTGGGAAATAGCGTCTGCAGCTGTCTACGCGTCGAGGCAATAGAGTTCTAATGCTTCTTAAAACGCGATATCGCATCTCACTTCTATGTTTCATGATAGGATATAATATTCATTGCGAAGTGTCATGTATACCTCGTATTCACTTCAAAAGAATGTAAATGCGACTATTGCTTGCTAGGAAATAGCGTTTGCAGATGTCTACGTATCGTAGCAATAGAGTTCTAATGCTTCTCAAAACGCGATATCGCATCTCATTTCTATATTTCCTGATAAGATATAATATTCATTGCGAAGTGTCATGTACACCTCGTATTCACTTCAAAAAAATGTAAATGCGACACTTCCATGCTAGGAAATAGCGTCTGCAGATGTCTACGCGTCGAGGCAATAGAGTTCTAATGCTTCTTAAAACGCGATATCGCATTTCACTTCTATGTTTCATGATAGGATATAATATTCATGGCGAAGTGTCATGTATACCTCGTATTCCCTCCAAACGAAGGTAAATGCGACACTTCCTTGCTAGGAAATGGCATATTCAGATGCCTACGTATCGTAGCAATAGAGTTCTAATGCTACTTAAATCGCGATATCGCATCTCACTTATATGTTTCGTGATAAGATATAATATTCATCGCGAAGTGTCATGGATACCTCATATTCACTTCAAAAGAATGTAAATGCGACACTTCCATGCTAGGAAATAGCGTCTGCAGATGTCTACGCGTCGAGGCAATAGAGTTCTAATGCTTCTTAAAACGCGATATCGCATCTCACTTCTATGTTTCATGATAAGATATAATATTCATCGCGAGGTGTCATGTATACCTCGTATTCACTTCAAAAGAATGTAAATGCGACACTTCCATGCTAGGAAATAGCGTCTGCAGATGTCTACGCGTCGAGGCAATAGAGTTCTAATGCTTCTTAAAACGCTATATCGCGTCTCACTAATATGTTTCATGATAAAATATAATATTCATTGCGAAGTGTCATGTATACCTCGTATTCCCTCCAAGCGAATGTAAATGCGACACCTCCTTGCTAGGAAATGGCGTATTCAGATGTCTACGCGTCGAGGCAATAGAGTTCTCATGCTTCTTAAAACGCGATATCGCATCTCACTTCTATGTTTCATGATAAGATATAATATTCATTGCGAAGTGTCATGTATACCTCGAATTCACTTCAAAACAATGTTAATGCGAATCTTCCTTGCTAGGAAATAGCGTTTGCAGATGCCTACATATCGTAGCAATAAAATTCTAATGCTACTTAAATCGCGATATCGCATCTCATTTATATGTTTCGTGAAAAGATATAATTTTCATTGCGAAGTGTCATGTATACCTCGTAGTCGCTTGAAAAGTATGTAAAAGCGACTATTCCTTGCTAGGAAATAGCGTTTGCAGATGCCTACGTATCGTAGCAATAGAGTTCTAATGCTTCTTAGATCGCGATATCGCATCTCATTTCTATGTTTCCTGATAAGTTATAATATTCATTCCGAAGTGTCATGTATACCACGAATTCACTTCAAAAGAATGTAAATGCGGCACTTCCATGCTAGGAAATAGCGTTTGCAGATGCCTACATATCGTAACAATAAATTTCTAATGCTACTTAAATCGCAATATCGCATCTCATTTATATGTTTCGTGAAAAGATATAATATTCATTGCGAAGTGTCAGGTATACCTCGTATTCACTCCAAAAGAATGTAAATGCGACGTTTCCATCCTAGGGGATACCGTTTGCAGATGTCTACGTATAGTAGCAAAAGAGTCCTAATGCTTCTTAAAACGAGATGTCGCATTTCACTTCTATGTTTCGTGATAAGATATAATATTCATTGCGAAGTGTCATGTATACCTCGTATTCACTTCAAAAGAACGTAAATAAGACACTTCCACGCTAGGAAATAGCGTTTGCAGATGTCTACGTATCGTAGCAATAGAGTTCTAATGCTCCTTAAAACGCGGTATCGCATCTCACTTCTATGTCTCATGATAAGATATAATATTCATTGCGAAGTGTCATGTATACCTCGTATTCACTTCAAAAGAATGTAAATATGACACTTCCATGCTAGGAAATAGCGTTTGCAGATGTCTACGTATATTAGCAATAGAGTTCTAATGCTTCTCAAAACGCGATATAGCACCTCAGTCATATGTTTCATGATAAGATATAATATTCATTGTGAATTGTCATGTATATCTCGTATTCACATCAAAAGAATGTAAATGCGACACTTCCATGCTAGGAAATAGCGTTTGCAGATGTCTACGTATCGCAGCAATAGAGTTCCAATGCTTCCTAAAACGCGATATCGCATCTCTCTTCTATGTTTCATGATAAGGTATAATATTCATTGCGATGTGTCATGTATACCTCGTATTCACTTCAAATGAATGTAAATGCGACACTTCCATGCTAGGAAATAGCGTTTTGCAGTTGACTACGTACCGTAGCAATAGAGTTGTAATGCTTCTTAGAACGCGATATCGCATATCACTACTATGTTTCATGATAAGATATAATATTCCTTGCGAAGTGTCATGTATACCTCGTATTCACTTCAAAAGAACGTAAATAAGACACTTCCATGCTAGGAAATAGCGTTTGCAGATGTCTACGTATCGTAGCAATAGAGTTCTAATGCTTCCTAGAACGCGATATCGCATCTCACTTCTATGTTTCATGATAAGATATAATATTCATTGCGAAGTGTCATGTATACCTCGTATTCACTTCAAATGAATCTAAATGCGACACTTCCATGCTAGGAAATAGCGTTTTGCAGATGTCTGCGACGCGTAGCAATAGAGTTCTATGCTTCTTTAAACGCGATATCGCATATCACTGCTATGTTTCATGATAAGATATAATATTCATTATGGAGTGATATGTATACCTCGTACTCACTTCAAAAGAATGTAAATGCGACCCTTCCATGCTAGGGAATAGCCATTGCAAATGTCTACGTATCGTAGCAATAGAGTTCTAATGCTTCTTAAAACGCGATATCGCATCTCTCTTCTATGTTTCATGATAAGGTATAATATTCATTGCGAAGTGTCATGTATACCTCGTATTCACATCAAAAGAATGTAAATGCGACACTTCCATGCTAGGAAATAGCGTTTGCAGATGTCTACGTATCGTAGCAATAGAGTTCTAATGCTTCTTAGAACGCGATATCGCATCTCACTTCTATGTTTCATGATAAGATATAATATTCATTGCGAAGTGTCATGTATACCTCGTATTCACTTCAAAAGAATGTAAATACGACACTTCCATGCTAGGAAATAGCGTTTGCAGATGTCTACGTATCGCAGCAATAGAGTTGCAATGCTTCTTAAAACGCGATATCGCATCTCACTTCTATGTTTCATGATAAGATATAATATTCATTGCGAAGTGTCATGTATACCTTGGTTTCACTTCACAAGAATGAAAATGCGACACTTCCTTGCTAGGAAATGTTGTTTGCAGATGTCTACGTATCACAGCAATAGAGCACTAATGCTTCTTAAAACGAGATGTCGTATTTCATTTCTATGTTTCGTAATAAGATATAATATTCTTTGTGTAATGTTATGTATACCTCGTATTCACTTCAGTGAAATGTAAGTGCGAAATTTCCTTGCTAGGAAATAGAGTTTGCAGATGTCTCCATATATTAGCAATAGAGTTCTAATGCTTCTCAAAACGCGATATAGCACCTCTTTCCTATGTTTCATGATAAGATATAATATTCATTGCGAAGTGTCATGTATATCTCGTATTCACATCAAAAGAATGTAAATGCGATACTTCCATGCTAGGAAATAGCGTTTGCAGATGTCTACGTATAGCAGCAATAGAGTTGCAATGCTTCCTAAAACGCGATATCGCATCTCTCTTCTGTGTTTCACGACAAGGTATAATATTCATTGCGAAGTGTCATGTATACCTCGTATTCACGTCAAATGAATGTAAATGCGACACTTCCATGCTAGGAAATAGCGGTTGCAGATGTCTACGTATCGTAGCAATAGGGTTCTAATGCTTCTTAAGACGCGATATCGCATCTCACTTTTATGTTTCATGATAAGAAATAATATTCATTGCGAAGTGTCATGTATACCTCGATTTCTCTTCACAAGAATGTAAATGCGACACTTCCTTGCTAGGAAATAGCGTTTGCAGATGTCTACGTATCGCAGCAATAGAGTTCCAATGCTTCCTAAAACGCGATATCGGATCTCCCTTCTATGTTTCATGATAAGGTATAATATTCATTGCGAAGTGTCATGTATACCTCGATTTTTCTTCACAAGAATGTAAATGCGACACTTCCCTGCTAGGAAATAGCGTTTGCAGATGTCTACGTATCGCAGCAATAGAGTTCCAATGCTTCCTAAAACGCGATATCGCATCTCCCTTCTATGTTTCATGATAAGGTATAATATTCATTGCGAAGTGTCATGTATACCTCGTATTCACTTCAAAAGAACGTAAATAATACACTTCCATGCTAATAAATAGCGTTTTTAGATGTCTACGTATCGTAGTAATAGAGTTCTAATGCTTCTTAGAACGCGATATCGCATCTCACTTCTATGTTTCATGATAAGATATAATATTCATTGCGAAGTGTCATGCATATTTCGTATTCACATCAAAAGAATGTAAATGAAACACTTCCATGCTAGGAAATAGCGTTTGCAGATGTCTACGTATCGTAGCAATAGAGTTCTAATGCTTCTTAAAACGAGATGCCTCATTTCATTTCTATGTTCCGTGATAAGATATAATATTCATTGTGGAGTGTCATGTATACCTCGTATTCACTTCAAATGAATGTAAATGCGACACTTCCATGCTAGAAAGTAGCGTTTGCAGATGTCTACGTATCGTAGCAATAGAGTTCTAATGCTACTTAAATCGCGATATCGCATCTCATTTATATGTTTCGTGATAAGATATAATATTCATCGCGAAGTGTCATGTATACCTCGTATTCACTTCAGAAAAATGTAAATGCGACACTTCCATGCTAGGAAATAGAGTCTGCAGATGTCTACGCGTCGAGGCAGTAGAGTTCTAATGCTTCTTAAAACGCGATATCGCATGTCAATTCTATGTTTCATTATAAGATATAATATTCATTGCGAAGTGTCATGTATAACTCGTATTTACATCAAAGAATGTAAATGCAACTATTCCTTGCTAGGGCATAGCGTTTGCAGATGCCTACGTATCGTTGCAATAGAGTTCTAATTCTTCTTAGATCGCGATATCGCATCTCATTTCTATGTTTCGTGATAAGTTATAATATTCATTCCGAAGTGTCATGTAAACCTCGAATTCACTTCAAAAGAATGTAAATGCGACTATTGGTTGCTAGGAAATAGCGATTGCAGATGTCTACGTATCGTAGCAATAGACTTCTAATGCTTCTCAAAACGCGTTATAGCATCTCATTTCTATGTTTCCTGATAAGATATAATATACATTGCGAAGTGTCATGTTCACCTCGTAATCACTTCAAAAGAATGTAAATGCGACACTTCTATGCTAGGAAATAGCGTCTGCAGATGTCTACGCGTCGAGGCAATAGAGTTCTAATGCTTCTTAAAACGCGATATCGAAACTCAATTCTATGTTTCATTATAAGATATAATATTCATTGCGAAGTGTCATGTATACCTCGTATTCACATCAAAAGAATGTAAATGCGACTATTCCTTGCTAGGGCATAGCGTTTGCAGATGCCTACGTATCGTAGCAATAGTGTTCTAATGCTTCTTAGATCGCGATGTCGCATCACATTTCTATGTTTCGTGATAAGTTATAATATTCAATCCGAAG
This sequence comes from Xylocopa sonorina, assembly GCF_050948175.1. NCBI lineage: Eukaryota > Metazoa > Arthropoda > Insecta > Hymenoptera > Apidae > Xylocopa > Xylocopa sonorina. Next base: position 856,996 of record NW_027490196.1, read on the forward strand.
TGTCATGTAAACCTCGAATTCACTTCAAAAGAATGTAAATGCGGCTATTGGTTGCTAGGAAATAGCGACTGCAGATGTCTACGTATCGTAGCAATAGATTTCTAATGCTTCTCAAAACGCGTTATAGCATCTCATTTCTATGTTTCCTGATAAGATATAATATTCATTGCGAAGTGTCATGTACACCTCGTATTCACTTCAAAAGAATGTAAATGCGACACTTCCATGCTGGGAAATAGCGTCTGCAGCTGTCTACGCGTCGAGGCAATAGAGTTCTAATGCTTCTTAAAACGCGATATCGCATCTCACTTCTATGTTTCATGATAGGATATAATATTCATTGCGAAGTGTCATGTATACCTCGTATTCACTTCAAAAGAATGTAAATGCGACTATTGCTTGCTAGGAAATAGCGTTTGCAGATGTCTACGTATCGTAGCAATAGAGTTCTAATGCTTCTCAAAACGCGATATCGCATCTCATTTCTATATTTCCTGATAAGATATAATATTCATTGCGAAGTGTCATGTACACCTCGTATTCACTTCAAAAAAATGTAAATGCGACACTTCCATGCTAGGAAATAGCGTCTGCAGATGTCTACGCGTCGAGGCAATAGAGTTCTAATGCTTCTTAAAACGCGATATCGCATCTCACTTCTATGTTTCATGATAGGATATAATATTCATGGCGAAGTGTCATGTATACCTCGTATTCCCTCCAAACGAATGTAAATGCGACACTTCCTTGCTAGGAAATGGCATATTCAGATGCCTACGTATCGTAGCAATAGAGTTCTAATCCTACTTAAATCGCGATATCGCATCTCACTTATATGTTTCGTGATAAGATATAATATTCATCGCGAAGTGTCATGGATACCTCATATTCACTTCAAAAGAATGTAAATGCGACACTTCCATGCTAGGAAATAGCGTCTGCAGATGTCTACGCGTCGAGGCAATAGAGTTCTAATGCTTCTTAAAACGCGATATCGCATCTCACTTCTATGTTTCATGATAAGATATAATATTCATCGCGAAGTGTCATGTATACCTCGTATTCACTTCAAAAGAATGTAAATGCGACACTTCCATGCTAGGAAATAGCGTCTGCAGATGTCTACGCGTCGAGGCAATAGAGTTCTAATGCTTCTTAAAACGCTATATCGCGTCTCACTAATATGTTTCATGATAAAATATAATATTCATTGCGAAGTGTCATGTATACCTCGTATTCCCTCCAAGCGAATGTAAATGCGACACCTCCTTGCTAGGAAATGGCGTATTCAGATGTCTACGCGTCGAGGCAATAGAGTTCTCATGCTTCTTAAAACGCGATATCGCATCTCACTTCTATGTTTCATGATAAGATATAATATTCATTGCGAAGTGTCATGTATACCTCGTATTCACTTCAAAACAATGTTGATGCGAATCTTCCTTGCTAGGAAATAGCGTTTGCAGATGCCTACATATCGTAGCAATAAAATTCTAATGCTACTTAAATCGCGATATCGCATCTCATTTATATGTTTCGTGAAAAGATATAATTTTCATTGCGAAGTGTCATGTATACCTCGTAGTCGCTTGAAAAGTATGTAAAAGCGACTATTCCTTGCTAGGAAATAGCGTTTGCAGATGCCTACGTATCGTAGCAATAGAGTTCTAATGCTTCTTAGATCGCGATATCGCATCTCATTTCTATGTTTCCTGATAAGTTATAATATTCATTCCGAAGTGTCATGTATACCACGAATTCACTTCAAAAGAATGTAAATGCGGCACTTCCATGCTATGAAATAGCGTTTGCAGATGCCTACATATCGTAACAATAAATTTCTAATGCTACTTAAATCGCAATATCGCATCTCATTTATATGTTTCGTGAAAAGATATAATATTCATTGCGAAGTGTCAGGTATACCTCGTATTCACTCCAAAAGAATGTAAATGCGACGTTTCCATCCTAGGGGATACCGTTTGCAGATGTCTACGTATAGTAGCAAAAGAGTCCTAATGCTTCTTAAAACGAGATGTCGCATTTCACTTCTATGTTTCGTGATAAGATATAATATTCATTGCGAAGTGTCATGTATACCTCGTATTCACTTCAAAAGAACGTAAATAAGACACTTCCACGCTAGGAAATAGCGTTTGCAGATGTCTACGTATCGTAGCAATAGAGTTCTAATGCTCCTTAAAACGCGGTATCGCATCTCACTTCTATGTCTCATGATAAGATATAATATTCATTGCGAAGTGTCATGTATACCTCGTATTCACTTCAAAAGAATGTAAATATGACACTTCCATGCTAGGAAATAGCGTTTGCAGATGTCTACGTATATTAGCAATAGAGTTCTAATGCTTCTCAAAACGCGATATAGCACCTCAGTCATATGTTTCATGATAAGATATAATATTCATTGTGAATTGTCATGTATATCTCGTATTCACATCAAAAGAATGTAAATGCGACACTTCCATGCTAGGAAATAGCGTTTGCAGATGTCTACGTATCGCAGCAATAGAGTTCCAATGCTTCCTAAAACGCGATATCGCATCTCTCTTCTATGTTTCATGATAAGGTATAATATTCATTGCGATGTGTCATGTATACCTCGTATTCACTTCAAATGAATGTAAATGCGACACTTCCATGCTAGGAAATAGCGTTTTGCAGTTGACTACGTACCGTAGCAATAGAGTTGTAATGCTTCTTAGAACGCGATATCGCATATCACTACTATGTTTCATGATAAGATATAATATTCCTTGCGAAGTGTCATGTATACCTCGTATTCACTTCAAAAGAACGTAAATAAGACACTTCCATGCTAGGAAATAGCGTTTGCAGATGTCTACGTATCGTAGCAATAGAGTTCTAATGCTTCCTAGAACGCGATATCGCATCTCACTTCTATGTTTCATGATAAGATATAATATTCATTGCGAAGTGTCATGTATACCTCGTATTCACTTCAAATGAATGTAAATGCGACACTTCCATGCTAGGAAATAGCGTTTTGCAGATGTCTGCGACGCGTAGCAATAGAGTTCTATGCTTCTTTAAACGCGATATCGCATATCACTGCTATGTTTCATGATAAGATATAATATTCATTATGGAGTGATATGTATACCTCGGACTCACTTCAAAAGAATGTAAATGCGACCCTTCCATGCTAGGGAATAGCCATTGCAAATGTCTACGTATCGTAGCAATAGAGTTCTAATGCTTCTTAAGACGCGATATCGCATCTCTCTTCTATGTTTCATGATAAGGTATAATATTCATTGCGAAGTGTCATGTATACCTCGTATTCACATCAAAAGAATGTAAATGCGACACTTCCATGCTAGGAAATAGCGTTTGCAGATGTCTACGTATCGTAGCAATAGAGTTCTAATGCTTCTTAGAACGCGATATCGCATCTCACTTCTATGTTTCATGATAAGATATAATATTCATTGCGAAGTGTCATGTATACCTCGTATTCACTTCAAAAGAATGTAAATACGACACTTCCATGCTAGGAAATGGCGTTTGCAGATGTCTACGTATCGTAGCAATAGAGTTCTAATGCTTCTTAAAACGAGATGCCTCATTTCATTTCTATGTTCCGTGATAAGATATAATATTCATTGTGGAGTGTCATGTATACCTCGTATTCACTTCAAATGAATGTAAATGCGACACTTCCATGCTAGGAAGTAGCGGTTGCAGATGTCTACGTATCGTAGCAATAGGGTTCTAATGCTTCTTAAGACGCGATATCGCATCTCACTTCTATGTTTCATGATAAGATATAATATTCATTGCGAAGTGTCATGTATACCTCGATTTCTCTTCACAAGAAAGTAAATGCGACACTTCCTTGCTAGGAAATAGCGTTTGCAGATGTGTACGTATCGCAGCAATAGAGTTCCAATGCTTCCTAAAACGCGATATCGCATCTCCCTTCTATGTTTCATGATAAGATATAATATTCATTGCGAAGTGTTATGTATATCTCGTATTCACATCAAAAGAATGTAAATGCGACACTTCCATGCTAGGAAACAGCGTTTGCAGATGTCTACGTATCGCAGCAATAGAGTTCCAATGCTTCCTAAAACGCGATATCGCATCTCCCTTCTATGTTTCATGATAAGGTAGAATATTCATTGCGAAGTGTCATGTATACCTCGTATTCACTTCAAATGAATGTAAATGCGACACTTCCATGCTAGGAAATAGCGTTTTGCAGATGTCTACGTATCGTAGCAATAGAGTTCTAATGCTTCTTAGAACGCGATATCGCATATCACTGCTATGTTTCATGAGAAGATATAATATTCATTGCGAAGTGTCATGTATATCTCGTATTCACATCAAAAGAATGCAAATGCGACACTTCCATGCTAGGAAATAGCGTTTGCAGATGTCTACGTATCGCAGCAGTATAGTTTCAATGCTTCCTAAGACGCGATATCGCATCTCCCTTCTATGTTTCATGATAAGGTACAATATTCATTGCGAAGTGTCATGTATACCTCGTATTCACTTCAAATGAATGTAAATGCGACACTTCCATGCTAGGAAATAGCGTTTTGCAGATGTCTACGTATCGTAGCAATAGAGTTCTAATGCTTCTTAAAACGCGATATAGCTTCTCACTGCTATGTTTCATGATAAGATATAATATTCATTATGGAGTGATATGTATACCTCGTACCCACTTCAAAAGAATGTAAATGCGACACTTCCTTGCTAGGAAATAGCGTTTGCAGATGTCTACGTATCGCAGCAATAGAGTTCCAATGCTTCCTAAAACGCGATATCGCATCTCTCTTCTATGTTTCATGATAAGGTATAATATTCATTCCGAAGTGTCATGTATACCGCGTATTCACTTCAAATGAATGTAAATGCGACACTTCCATGCTAGGAAATAGCGTTTTGCAGATGTCTACGTATCGTAGCAATAGAGTTCTAATGCTTCTTAAAACGCGATATCGCATCTCACTGCTATGTTTCATGATAAGATATAATATTCATTATGGAGAGATATGTATACCTCGTATTCACTTCAAAAGAATGTAAATGCGACACTTCCATGCTAGGAAATAGCGTTTGCAGATGTCTACGTATCGTAGCAATAGAGTTCCAATGCTTCTTAAAACGCGATATCGCATCTCACTTCTATGTTTAATGATAAGATACAATATTCATTGCGAAGTGTCATGTATACCTCGGTTTCACTTCACAAGAATGTAAATGCGACACTTCCTTGCTAGGAAATATTGTTTGCAGATGTCTACGTATCACAGCAATAGAGCACAAATGCTTCTTAAAACGAGATGTCGTATTTCATTTCTATGTTTCGTAATAAGATATAATATTCATTGTGTAATGATATGTATACCTCGTATTCACTTCAGTGAAATGTAAGTGCGAAATTTCCTTGCTAGGAAATAGAGTTTGCAGATGTCTACGTATCGTAGCAATAGAGTTCTAATGCTTCTTAGTACGCGATATCGCATATCACTACTATGATTCATGATAAGATATAATATTCATTGCGAAGTTTCATGTATACCTCGTATTCACTTCAAAAGAACGTAAATAAGACACTTCCATGCTAGGAAATAGCGTTTGCAGATGTCTACGTATCGTAGCAATAGAGTTCTAATGCTTCTCAAAACGCGATATAGCACCTCAGTCCTATGTTTCATGATAAGATATAATATTCATTGCGAAGTGTCATGTATATCTCGTATTAACATCAAAAGAATGTAAATGCGACACTTCCATGCTAGGGAATAGCGTTTGCAGATGTCTACGTATCGCAGCAATAGAGTTCCAATGCTTCCTAAAACGCGATATAGCTTCTCACTGCTATGTTTCATGATAAGATATAATATTCATTATGGAGTGATATGTATACCTCGTACCCACTTCAAAAGAATGTAAATGCGACACTTCCTTGCTAGGAAATAGCGTTTGCAGATGTCTACGTATCGCAGCAATAGAGTTCCAATGCTTCCTAAAACGCGATATCGCATCTCTCTTCTATGTTTCATGATAAGGTATAATATTCATTGCGAAGTGTCATGTATACCTCGGTTTCACTTCACAAGAATGTAAATGCGACACTTTCTTGCTAGGAAATATTGTTTGCAGATGTCTACGTATCACAGCAATAGAGCACAAATGCTTCTTAAAACGAGATGTCGTATTTCATTTCTATGTTTCGTAATAAGATATAATATTCATTGTGTAATGATATGTATACCTCGTATTCACTTCAGTGAAATGTAAGTGCGAAATTTCCTTGCTAGGAAATAGAGTTTGCAGATGTCTACGTATCGTAGCAATAGAGTTCTAATGCTTCTTAGTACGCGATATCGCATATCACTACTATGATTCATGATAAGATATAATATTCATTGCGAAGTTTCATGTATACCTCGTATTCACTTCAAAAGAACGTAAATAAGACACTTCCATGCTAGGAAATAGCGTTTGCAGATGTCTACGTATCGTAGCAATAGAGTTCTAATGCTTCTCAAAACGCGATATAGCACCTCAGTCCTATGTTTCATGATAAGATATAATATTCATTGCGAAGTGTCATGTATATCTCGTATTAACATCAAAAGAATGTAAATGCGACACTTCCATGCTAGGGAATAGCGTTTGCAGATGTCTACGTATCGCAGCAATAGAGTTCCAATGCTTCCTAAAACGCGATATCGCATCTCTCTTCTATGTTTCATGATAAGGTATAATATTCATTGCGATGTGTCATGTATACCTCGTATTCACTTCAAATGAATGTAAATGCGACACTTCCATGCTAGGAAATAGCGTTTTGCAGTTGACTACGTACCGTAGCAATAGAGTTGTAATGCTTCTTAGAACGCGATATCGCATATCACTACTATGTTTCATGATAAGATATAATATTCCTTGCGAAGTGTCATGTATACCTCGTATTCACTTCAAAAGAACGTAAATAAGACACTTCCATGCTAGGAAATAGCGTTTGCAGATGTCTACGTATCGTAGCAATAGAGTTCTAATGCTTCCTAGAACGCGATATCGCATCTCACTTCTATGTTTCATGATAAGATATAATATTCATTGCGAAGTGTCATGTATACCTCGTATTCACTTCAAATGAATGTAAATGCGACACTTCCATGCTAGGAAATAGCGTTTTGCAGATGTCTACGTATCGTAGCAATAGAGTTCTAATGCTTCTTAGAACGCGATATCGCATATCACTGCTATGTTTCATGAGAAGATATAATATTCATTGCGAAGTGTCATGTATATCTCGTATTCACATCAAAAGAATGCAAATGCGACACTTCCATGCTAGGAAATAGCGTTTGCAGATGTCTACGTATCGCAGCAGTATAGTTTCAATGCTTCCTAAGACGCGATATCGCATCTCCCTTCTATGTTTCATGATAAGGTACAATATTCATTGCGAAGTGTCATGTATACCTCGTATTCACTTCAAACGAATGTAAATGCGACACTTCCATGCTAGGAAGTAGCGGTTGCAGATGTCTACGTATCGTAGCAATAGGGTTCTAATGCTTCTTAGAACGCGATATCGCATATCACTACTATGTTTCATGATAAGATATAATATTCATTGCGAAGTGTCATGTATACCTAGTACTCACTTCAAAAGAACGTAAATAAGACACTTCCATACTAGGAAATAGCGTTTGCAGATGTCTACGTATCGTAGCAATAGTGTTCTAATGCTTTTTAGAACGCGATATGGCATCTCACTTCTATGTTTCATGATAAGATATAATATTCATTGCGAAGTGTCATGTATACCTCGTATTCACTTCAAGAGAATGTAAATATGACACTTCCATGCTAGGAAATAGCGTTTGCAGATGTCTACGTATAATAGCAATATAGTTCTAATGCTTCTCAAAACGCGATATAGCACCTCATTCCTATGTTTCATGATAAGCTATAATATTCATTGCGAAGTGTCATGTATATCTCGTATTCACTTCAAAAGAATGTAAATGCGACACTTCCATGCTAGGAAATAGCGTTTGCAGATGTCTACGTATCGCAGAAATAGAGTTCTAATGCTTCCTAAAACGCGATATCGCATCTCTCTTCTATGTTTCATGATAAGGTATAATATTCATTGCGAAGTGTCACGTATACCTCGTATTCACTTCAAAAGAATGTAAATAAGACACTTCTATGCTAGGAAATAGCGTTTGCAGATGTCTACGTATCGTAGCAATAGAGTTCTAATGCTTCTTAGAACGCGATATAGCACCTCATTCCTATGTTTCATGATAAGCTATAATATTCATTGCGAAGTGTCATGTATATCTCGTATTCACTTCAAAAGAATGTAAATGCGACACTTCCATGCTAGGAAATAGCGTTTGCAGATGTCTACGTATCGCAGAAAAAGAGTTCTAATGCTTCTTAGAACGTGATGTTGCATCTCACTTCTATGTTCCATGATAAGATATAATATTCATTGCGAAGTGTCATCTATACCTCGTAATCACTTCAAAAGGATGTAAATGCGACACTTCCATGCTAGGAAATAGTGTCTGCAGATGTCTACGTATCACAGAAATAGAGTACTAATGCTTCTTAAAACGAGATGTCGTATTTCACTTCTATGTTTCGTAATAAGATATAATATTCATTGTGTAATGTTATGTATACCTCGTATTCACTTCAGTGGAATGTAAGTGCGAAATTTCCTTGCTAGGAATTAGAGTTTGCAGATGTCTACGTATCGTAGCAATAGAGTTCTAATGCTTCTTAAAACGCGATATCGCATCTCACTGCTATGTTTCATGATAAGATATAATATTCATTATGGAGTGATATGTATACCTCGTACCCACTTCAAAAGAATGTAAATGCGACCCTTCCATGCTAGGGAATAGACTTTGCAGACGTCTACGTGTCGTAGCAATAGAGTTCTAATGCTTCTTAGAACGCGATATCGCATCTCACTTTTATGTTTCATGATAAGATATAATATTCATTGCTAAGTGTCATGTATACCTCGAATTCACTTGAAAAGAATGTAAATGCGACACTTCCTTGCTAGGAAATAGCGTTTTCAGATGTCTACGTATCGTAGCATTAGGGATCTGGTGCATCCTAAATCGGTATATCGCTTCTCATTTCTATGTTTCATGATAAGATATAATATTCATTGCGAAGTGTCATGTATAGCTCGCATACACATCAAAAGAATGTTAAAGCGTCACTTCCTTGCTAGGAAGTAGCGTTTGCAGATGTCTACGTATCGTAGCAATAGAGTTCCAATGCTATTTAAATCGTTATATCGCATTTCATTTATATGTTTCGTGATAAGATATAATATTCATTGCGAAGGGTCATGTATACCTCGCATTCACTTCAAAAGAATGTAAATGCGACGTTTCCATCCTAGGAAATAGCGTTTGCAGATGTCTACGTATCGTAGCAATAGAGTCCTAATGCTTCTTAAAACGCGATATTGCATCTCAATTCTATGTTTCATGATAAGATATAATATTCATTGTGGAGTGTTATGTATACCTCGCATTCACTTCAAATGAATGTAAATGCGACACTTCATTGCTAGAAAATAGCGATCTCAGATGTGTACGTATCGAGGCAATAGAGATCTATAGCTTCTTAACACGGGATACCGCATCTCATTTCTATGTTTCATGATAAGATATAATATTCATTGCGATGTGTCACGTATACTTCGTATTCACTTCTAAAGTATGTAAATGCGACACTTACATGCTAGGAAATAGCGATTGCAGATGTCTGCGTATCGTAGGAAAAGAGTTCTAATGTTTCTTAAAGCACGATATCGCATCTCAATTCTATGTTTCATGATAAGATATAATGTTCATTGCGAAGTGTCATGTATACCTCGTATTCACTTCAATGGAATGTAAATGCGACACTTCCTTGCTAGGAAATAGCGTTTGCAGATTTCTACGTATATTAGCAATAGATTTCTGATGCTTCTTAAAACACGATATAGCTCCTCATTTCTATGTTTCATGATAAGATACAATATTCATTGTGGAGTGTTATGTATACCTCGTATTCAGTTCAAAAGAATGCAAATGCGACACTTCCTTGCTAGGAAATAGGGTTTCCACATATCTACGTATCGAAGTAATAGAGTTCTAACGCTACTTAAAACGCGATATAGCTCCTCACTTCTATGCTTCATGATAAGATGTAATATTCATTGCGAAGTGTCATGTATACCTCGTACTCGCTTCAAAAGAATGTAAATGCGAAACTTCCATGCTAGGAAATAGCGTTTGCAGATGTCTACGTATCGTAGCAATAGAGTTCTAATGCTTCTCAAAACGCGATATCGCAACTCATTCCTATGTTTCATGATAAGATATAATATTCATTGCGAAGTGTCATGCACATCTCGTTTTCACTTCAAAAGAATGTAAATGCGAAACTTTCATGCTAGGAAATAGCGTTTGCAGAAGTCTACCTATCGTAGCAATAGAGTACTAATACTTCTTAAAACGAGATGTCGCACTTCATTTCTACGTTTCGTAATAAGATGTAATATTCATTGTGGAGTGTTATGCATACCTCGTATTCACTTCAAAAGTATGTAAGTGCGACACTTCCTTGCTAGGGAATATTGTTTGCAGATGTCTACGTGTCGTAGCAATGAAGTTCTAGTGCTTCTTAAATCACGATATCGCATCTCATTTCTATGTTTCGTGTTAAGGTATAATATTCATTGCGAAGTGTCATGTATACATCGTATTCACATCACATGAATGTAAATGCGACACATCCATGCGAGGAAATAGCGTTTGCAGATATCTACGTATGGTAGCAATAGAGTTCTAATGCTTCTCAAAACGCGATATCGCAACTCATTCTTATGTTTCATGATAAGATATAATATTCATTGCGAAGTGTCATGTACATCTCGTTTTCACTTCAAAAGAATGTAAATGCGAAACTTCCATGCTAGGAAATAGCATTTGCAGATGTCTACGTATCGTAGCGATAGAGTTCTATTGCTTCTTATAACGCGATATCGCATCTCACTTCTATATTTCATGATAAGATGTAATATTCATTGCGAAGTGTCATGTATACCTCGTATTCACTTCAAAAGAATGTAACTGCGAAACTTCCATGCTAGGAAATAGCGTTTGCAGATGTCTACGTATCGTAGCGAAAGAGTTCTAATGCTTCTTAAAAAGAGATGTCGCATTTCATTTCCATGTTTCGTAATAAGATATAATGTTCATTGTGGAGTGTCATGTATACCTCGTACTCACATCGCAAGAATGTAAATGCGACACATCCATGCAAGGAAATAGCGTTTGCAGATGTCTACGTATCGTAGCAATAGAGTTCTAATGCTTCTCAAAACGAGATATCGCAAATAATTCCTATGTTTCATGATAAGATATAATATTCATTGCGAAGTGTAATGTATATCTCGTATTCACTTCAAAAGAATGTAAATGCGAAACTTCCATGCTAGGAAATAGTGTTTGCAGATGTCTACGTATCGTAGCGATAGAGTTCTAATGCTTCTCAAAACGCGATGTAGCACCTCATTCCTATGTCCCATGATAAGATATAATATTGATTGCGAAGTGTCATGTATACCTCGTATGCACTTCTAAAGAATGTAAATATGACACTTCCATGCTAGGAAATAGCGTTTGCAGATGTCTACGTATCGTAGCAATAGAGTTCTAATGCTTCTCAAAACGAGATATCGCAAATCATTCCTATGTTTCATGATAAGATATAATATTCATTGCGAAGTGTAATGTATATCTCGTATTCACTTCAAAAGAATGTAAATGCGAAACTTCCATGCTAGGAAATAGTGTTTGCAGATGTCTACGTATCGTAGCGATAGAGTTCTAATGCTTCTCAAAACGCGATGTAGCACCTCATTCCTATGTCTCATGATAAGATATAATATTGATTGCGAAGTGTCATGTATACCTCGTATGCACTTCAAAAGAATGTAAATATGACACTTCCATGCTAGGAAATAGCGTTTGCAGATGTCTACGTATCGTATCAATGGGGTTCTAATGCTTCTTAAAACGAGATGTCGTATTTCATTTCTATGTTTCGTAATACGATATAATATTCATTGTGTTGTGTTTTGTATACCTCGTATTCACTTCAGTGGAATGTAAGTGCGACATGTCCATGCTAGGAAATAGCGTTTGCAGATGTCTACGTATCGTAGCAATAGAGTTCTAATGCTTCTCAAAACGAGATATCGCAAATCATTCCTATGTTTCATGATAAGATATAATATTTATTGCGAAGTGTCATGTATACCTCGTATTCACTTCAAAAGAATGTAAATGCGACACTTCCATGCTAGGAAATAGAGTTTGCAGATGTCTACGTATATTAGCGATAGAGTTCTAATGCTTCTCAAAACGCGATATAGCACCTCATTCCTACGTTTCATGATAAGATATAATATTCATTGCGAAGTGTCATGTATATCTCGTATTCACTTCAAAAGAATGTAAATGCGACACTTCCATGCTAGGAAATAGCGTTTGCAGATGTCTACGTATCGTAGCAATAGAATTCTTGCGCTTCTTAAATCGCGATGTCGCATCTCACTTCTATGTTTCGTGATAAGATATAATATTCATTGTAGAGTGTCATGTATACCTCGTTTTCACTTCAAAAGAATGTAAATGCGACAGTTCCATGCTAGGATACAGCGTTTGCAGATGTCTACGTATCGTACCAATAGTGTTCTAATGCTTCATAGAACGCGATATCGCATCTCACTTCTAGGTTTCATGATAAGATATAATATTCATTGCGAAGTGTCATATATACCTCGTATTCACTTCAAATGAATGTAATTGCGACACTTCCATGCTAGGAAATAGCGTTTGCATATGTCTACTTATCGTAGCAATAGAGTTCTAATGCTTCTTAAAACGAGATGTCGCATTTCATTTCTATGCTTCGTGATAAGGTATAATATTCATTGTGGAGTGTTATGTATACCTCGTATTCGCTTCAGTGGAATGTAAGTGCGACATGTCCATGCCAGGAAATAGAGTTTGCAGATGTCTACGTATATTAGCAATAGAGTTATAATGCTTCTCAAAACGCGATATAGCACCTCATTCCTATGTTTCATGATAAGATATAATATTCATTGCGAAGTGTCATGTATATCTCGCATTCACATCAAAAGAATGTAAATGCGACACTTCCTTGCTAGGAAATAGCATTTGCAGATGTCTACGCATCGTAGGAATAGAGTTCTGATGTTTCTTAGAACGAGATGTCGCATTTCATTTCTATGTTGCGTGATAAGGTATAATATTCATTGTGGAGTGTTATGAATACCTCGTATTCACTTCAAAAGAATGTAAATGCGACACTTCCATGCTAGGAAATAGCGTTTGCAGATGTCTACGTATCGTAGCAATAGAGTTCTAATGCTACTTAAAACGAGATGTCGCATTTCATTTCTATGTTTCGTAATAAGATATAATATTCATTGCGAAGTGTCATGTATACCTCGTATTAACTTCTAAAGAACGTAAATGCGACACTTCCTTGCTAGGAAATAACATTTGCAGATGTCTACGCATCGCAGGAATAGAGTTCTAATGCTTCTTAAATCGCGATATCGCATCTCATTTCTATGTTTCATTATAAGTTATAATATTTATTGCGAAGTGTTATGTATACTTCGTATACACTTCAAATGGATGTAAATGCCACACACCCTTGCTAGGAAATGCGTCTCGAGATGTCTACGTATGGAGGAAATAGAGTTCTAATTCTTCTTAAAACGCGATATGGCTTCTCATTTCTATGTTCCATGATATGATGTAATATTCACTGAGAAGTATTATGTTTACCTCGTCTACACTTCAGAAGGATGTAAATGACTTATTTCCTTGCTAGGAAAATGCGTTTCCAGATATCTACGTATCGAAGCATTAGAGTTCTAGTGCTTCTAAAACGCAATATCGCATCTCATTTCTGGGTTTCAAGATAAGTTATAATATTCATTGCGAAGTATTATGTATACCTGGACTACACTTCCAAAGATACTACCCAGTAATTTGCGGCGTGTTGCGTAGTTTCCCGTAGCCCTTGTTAGTTAAACCCACGTCGAGACCATAAATAGACATGCCGTGACTTCAGTATCTCGCGACCTGAGTGTGTGTACTTGGCTAGGCGTAGTCGAGAGGAGGAGCATTTCGAAGTTTCAAGGGTTGTTCCGCCCCAGGGTTCCCGGGGTCGTGTAGTCTATCCCCTTTGCTACTTTCTGAGCAGCTGGCGCCCAAGAAAAGTTGTACGTGAGCGGATACCTTGGAACGATAGATCGCTTTAGATTAAAGTACGTTTTACACCTTAAAGCATTTAGATAATTAACCTCTTCGAGCTTCCCTGACTTACTATATATAGGTTTCCGTCACAACTAATAGGAACCATCACTTTACATAGATATATAGAACACACATAGTTTTAAACGTAGAACTGAGAATTTGAGAACTTACGTTGAAACGTTAGTAGTGAGAAATTCCATCGGATTTCATAGAAATTCAGAACTTACTTGCTATGAGACATAGGCAGATAAGGGCCATCGCGTTGCTTAAAACTTTAGAACTTGCTTACTTCAACAAAGATTTCTATTGGCTTCGTCCGTTCTTTTAGAAGAATTTTTGATAAACCACATACTTTTCATGCTTCTGATATCTTTGAAAGTTCGCGAGATGTAATCGTTCAAGTTTTAAAATGATTACTTAGTGTGGATTATTATTTAGTAACTCGCTCATAAAGGAGTCTGCATAGGATTTAATCCATAAGTTTTTAAGCCTGGAATTTGTGCAGTTATTTGTTATTCACTTATTGCTCAAGCGACAAAGAATCTGACCACTTCAAAATGGTTGACTTTCATCAATTTTCTTAAAAATTGAAATACTCCCCAACTGCTTGCATTAAAGACTGTAATTAAAGCTTTCGAAACATTTTACCTCTTATAGATGAATTCTGGAATTGAAATTGAATGTTTGACTTTTCTAGCTCCTGTTTAGACATCTTTCTATTGGAATGTTCAAGTATTTTTCATATTCGTAATTATTAAAAATGTTTTACTTGATTCTTTTATTTAATATTTAGAATTTTCTGAGAAATATTCTTTATCGTAATGAACTATATAATTGCAATTATAATTCTTTATGAAGTAATAATAACAGAAAGGTATGTATCCATTCTTGTAGTTTTGTAAAGAGTATTTAATCTTACTATCTAAAATGAAACATTGAGATCTGTTTACAATCTAATGGAATTTAATTACCTTTTGATTCAAATTCACAATGATAATCTTCCATAGTTCAACAATTTTGTGAGCTGTCCTCAGGAATCCGCAGCTCTGTACTTATAAAATGAACGACACAAAGAACAGCCTAACCAAACGTATTCGAACCGATTTTTCAATACTAATCTTATCATGTTTAACTTATGCTGCAAACTATTGAAATGCCCTTCGAAAAGTGTTTATTCACAGTGAAGTAAACGGTAAGTATTACGCCTTCCACCACTGTTTACAATACGTATGTTTCATTTACTATCAAAACCGTGAGTATTATCGCCTTTCTTTACTCTTTGTAACCTTCAATGCCTTCATGTTACAGATCGTTAAACTTGCTTTAAAATGCTCTATCGTATTACGGAAGAATGGACATACCAATTCATTTTAAAAAATGAAGGTAACCTTCATATGTCCAACATAACTCCACTTACAAAAAAACTATTTTCATCAACGGATGGCCCCTTTGTACTGTGCAATTTTATATTAGCAAAAACTTCTATGAAACTTATAGTTTCGTGGATATCTGAGGTGCTAATTATTACTGCCCCACCCTGTATATTGCTATGGATGTGTCCAACAAGGCAACGATGAACAGAGTTAAATTTAATATTATGATGTTTATTATTTTACTTATAGTATATTTGTTTTTCTGGAATTTTGCCAAAAAACAATGTTCACGATGTCGACAGATGAATACATTTGCCTTAGAATTACAAGAGCCAACAATTTCGAAAGTAGAATATTACTTTACTTCGCTAACCGAATCATTGCAAACGTTAAGTAAAGTGCGTGCCTTTCAAAACAGTCAGATGCAAATTACGATGCAACGTTTCCAAGAAATGGTACGTGCCACTGTTTTTTAATTTCCGTTTATTTAATCAAAGGAAATTTAATTGAAATATCCGCAAAATTTGAGGACAAAAAGTTATTGTAATTTTACGCAACATATATGATGGTGATAAAGGATAAGTACACGGAACTGAAAATGGAAAGTAGCGAGCAGAAAAAGAAACTGATGGAGCTACAAAGTAGATTGATACATCCGTCAAATGATGATTCTAGGTTAATAAAATCTGTTAATTAAAGAACTATTGCAAAAATCAGGTATAATCAATATTACTTCTGCTCAAAGGCTATAATAGAATTGGACCGAAATGGGTACAAAACAGGCAATTATATCTATACGTTCTATTCTATGCAAAGGCAAATATTTCAAAGAGAAAAGATGTGTTACTTACAAATTGCTTATGTTCCTAGATATCTCACTAATTCAGGCTTCTTGTCTTGTAGAACTTATCATTCGTGTAACATGTAAAGGGGTCGAAGAATAATAAAAGATTTTTATATTTCATAGCCTCACTTGATACGTCGATTGGATCACGTAAAATATCGGACATTAATTGCATCTACATCTTCAGACCTTAAATATATAATTGCAACAACATATTTAATAGCGATTTAATAACATTTTTCTAATTGTTTATATCTATGTCTAATAAATATATATTAATCGAATAAGTTGCTTTACCTAAGAATAAAAGTATCTGAGGCTTACAAATCGGAGCATTACACAACAAACGTGCATCGCATATATAGTATTACATGTAACAGAAGATGAAGACCAAAAAGATCGTACATAAGTTGAATCCACAATGCGGTCATAGAGATACAGAAACGGCAAAAATTCCAAACAATAATTTAAAAAATTCAAAAAGGGGGGAGTGAAAATCCATCTCCTTGACGATGATAAGGAACAAGTCTGCCTCATGCACTACAATATCCCAAACAGCCAGCGATTGGCACGCCAATGACAACGGATGGAACGAATTCCGTGACAGAACTGTGCTAACAAAGTGCTCCTACTCAGCTTTCGAAATGGCATACTGTTAGTACTGGGGCGGCATTCGTATCACGGCACTATTAAAGCACCGAGATATAGCACACGGGCTACACGGCCGTGACAATGACACTATCAGCTCACCATAGCTACACGCGTGGTTGTGGCGTAGGCTGACATTTACTAATGGGGAAGCTGTTTCCATAAAAATTATAAGCAAATATGAAAAATGACTAAACTGTGCAATTTATTTATTTTGATTCCAAAATAGATACACCGGCACAAAACAAAGATATAAGAACTCGATTTTATTATTTTCTATAAACTAGCTCGATTGGGCGATTTTTTCCATAAAGTCGATAATTACTTTGTCATAAAAATATATACACTTATTTTATATATATTTTCTTCAATTTATTGTTACAAATTCATGCAATTGAGGGTTACATTAAATACGATGACAGCATGTTATTTCAAAAATTACACAAGGCGAAGCTAGGGACGCAACACCATGAATTTTCATTTTATAAGTAATATTTTTTTATAAATAATATTTTTAGTCTATGATGGATTGAAAGAAATATATACGACTCGCTCAATAACTATAAATATATGAAAACGACCATCAAAATATCTATCAATACTCATATGCTGAACATCTACTGACATCTAACGGTTCTAATTTGTATGAAAGCACAGGTTCTCCAATGCCAAATGTGATCCTGCGTCATTGCTGAGGAGATTCATGAATGGAGCGATGATACGCGTGTCACCATGGTGCTGGTTCTGCGCGATTCGCTTGTATAGAACGTGCTGGTAACACGTTCTGGCATTTTAGTCAACGAATCCGGTCACAGATGACTACGAATCAGTTGACACTCCTCGGAAGTGGCAATATAGTGCCGGCATGGTGTCGCTACCATCTTGCCGTTTGTTATCTGGGATGCTTTTTAGTGCATTATTCGGAATTGAATTTGAACACATAGCTACTTAATCGCTAATTTGTATGTACTGTGACGTGGTGAAGTCACAAGGCTCGCTCACCCCCCCCCCTGCTTCGGTTAGACTAGCTCACAGATCACCACCCATGCGAGAAGAGCGACACGGACCATCGCGATTGCTGTATTTGCGAGGAGCGTGAAATACACGATGGTAGAACCTTCCCCCCCCCCCCCCCCAACCGTTCGTTTCTCTCTCTCCGTTCTACGGATTAGACTGGCGAGCTGATGGAAGAAGCGACACATAAGACGCCCCTTCGGCGGATAATAAGACCGCAGGTTCGCGGTAGGGCTGTGCTCCGAGGTAGCGCGACGGGCTCGACGGTGGAGGAGTCGGGAAGTGAACAAGAAGAGACCCTGAAGCCCGAAGGATAGGATCCAGAGCTCTGCAAAAATAAGACCGCTGCCATAGTCCATGGAGACAAACAGGATGGATCCCGGGTGTGAGACGGACCTCTACCCCTCCCCATTAGAACTCTATTGCTTCGATACGTAGACATCTTGAAACGCTATTCCCTAGCAAGGAAGTGTTGCATTTACATTCTTTTGAAGTGTAGACGAGGATACATAACACTCCACAAAGAATATTATATCTTGTCACGAAACATAGAAATGAAATGCGTCATCTCGTTTTAAGAAGCATTAGAACACTATTGCTACGATACGTAGACATCTGCAAACGCTATTTCCGAGCATGGAAGAGTCGCATTTACATTCTTTTGATGTGAATACGAGGTATACATGACACATCGGAATGAATATTATATCTTATCATGAAACATAGGAATGAGTTGCGATATGGCGTTTTGAGAAGCATTAGAATACCATTGCTTCGATACGTAGACATCTGCAAACAATATTTCCTAGCAAGGAAGTGTTGCATTTACATTCTTTTGAAGTGAATACGTGTTATACATGACACTTCGCAATGAATATTATGTCTTATCATGAAACATAGGAATGGGGTGCTATATAGCGTTTTGAGAAGCATCAGAACTCTATTGCTAATATACGTAGACTTCTAGAAACTCTATTTCCTAGCAAGGAAATGTCACATTTACATTCCATTGAAGTGAATACGAGGTATACATGGCACTTCGCAATGGATATTATATCTTACCATGAAACATAGAAGAGAGATGCTATATCGCGTTTTAGGAAGCATTAGAACTCTATTGCTGCGATACGTAGACATCTGCAAACGCTATTTCCTAGCATGGAAGTGTCGCATTTACATTCTTTTGAAGTGAGTACGAGATATACATGACACTTCGCAATGGATATTATATCTTATCATGAAACATAGAAATGTGATGCTATATCTCCTTTTAAGAAGTATTAGAACTCTATTCATTCGATACGTGGTCATCTGGAAACGCTGTTTCCTAGCAAGGAAGTGTCGCATTTACATTCGTTTGAAGTGAATACGAGGTATACATGACACTTCGCAATGAATATTATATATTATCATGAAACATAGGAATGAGCTGCTATATTGCGTTTTGAGAAGCATTAGAACTCTATTGCTAATATACGTAGACATCTGCAAAAAATATTTCCTACCATGGAAATGTCGCACTTACATTCCATTGAAGTGAATACGAGGTATACATAACATTACACAATGAATATTATATCTTATTACGAAACATAGAAATGAAATACGACATCTCGCTTTAAGAAGCATTAGTACTCTATTGCTGTGATACGTAGACATCTGCAAACGCTATTTCCTAGCATGGAAGTGTCGCATTTACATTCTTTTGAAGTGAATACGAGGTATACATGACACTTCGCAATGAATATTATATCTTATCATGAAACATAGAAGTGAGATACGATATCGCGTTTTAAGAAGCATAAGAACACTCTTGCTACGATACGTAGACATCTGCAAACGCTATTTCCTAGCAATGAAGGGTCGCACTTACATTCTTTTGAAGTGAATACGAGGTATTATGACACTTCGCGAAGAATATTATATCTTATCTCGAAACATAGAAGTGAGATGCGATATCGCGATTTAAGAAGCATTAGAACTCTATTGCTACGATACGTAGACATCTGCAAACGCTATTTCCTAGCATGCAAGTGTCGCATTTACATTCTTTTGAAGTGAATACGAGATATACATGACACTTCGCAATGAATATTATGTCTTATCATGAAACATAGGAATGTGGTGCTATATCGCGTTTTGAGATGTATTAGAACTCTGCTGCTAATATACGTAGACATCTGCAAACTCTATTTCCTACCATGGAAACGTCGCACTTACATTCCATTGAAGTGAATACGAGGTATACATAACATTACACAATGAATATTATATCTTATTACGAAACATAGAAATGAAATACGACATCTCGCTTTACGAAGCATTAGTACTCTATTGCTGTGATACGTAGACATCTGCAAACGCTATTTCCTAGCATGGAAGTGTCGCACTTACATTCTTTTGAAGTGAATACGAGGTGCACATGACACTTCGCAATGAATATTATATCTTATCACGAAACATATAAATGAGATGCGATATTGCGATTTAAGTAGCATTAGAACTCTATTGCTACGATACGTAGACATCTGCAAACGCTATTTCCCAGCAAGCAGTAGACGCATTTACTTTCTTTTGAATTGAAAACAAGGTGTACATGACACTTCGCATTGAATATTATATCTTATCATGAAACACAGAAGTGAGATGCGATATCGCGTTTTAAGAAGCATTAGAACTATATTGCCCCGACGCGTAGACATCTGCATACGCTATTTCCTAGCATGGAAGTGTCGCACTTACGTTCTTTTGAAGTGAATACGAGGTATACATGACACTTCGCATTGAATATTATATCTTATCATGAAACATAGAAGTGAGATGCGATATCGCGATTTAAGTAGCATTAGAACTTTATTGCTACGATACGTAGACATCTGCAAACGCTATTTGCTAGCAAGCAATACTCGCATTTTCATTCTTTTGAAATGAATACGAGGCATACATGTCACTTCCCAATGAATATTATACCTTATCATGAAACATAGAAGAGAGATGCGATATCGCGTTTTAAGAAGCATTAGAACTCTATGGCCTCGATGCGGAGACATCTGCAAAAGCTATTTCCTAGCATGGAAGTGTCGCACTTACATTCTTTTGAAGTGAATACGTGGTATACATGACACTTCGCAATAAATATTATATCTTATCACGAAACATATAAATGAGATGCGATATCGCGATTTAAGTAGCATCAGAACTCTATTGCTACGATACGTAGAAATCTGCAAACGCTATTTCCTAGCAAGCAATAGTCGCATTTACATTCTTTTGGAGTGAATACGAGGTATACATGACACTTCGCAATGATTGTTATATCTTATCACGAAACATAGAAATGAGATGCGATATCGCGTTTTAAGAAGCATTAGAACTATATTGCACCGACGCGTAGACATCTGCAGACGCTATTTCCTAGCATGGAGGTATCGCATTTACATTCTTTTGAAGTGAATACGAGGTATACCTGACACTTCGCGATGAACATTATATCTTATCACGAAACATATTAATGAGATGCGATATCGCGACTTAAGTAGCATCAGAACTCTATTGCTACGATACGTAGAAATCTGCAAACGCTATTTCCTAGCAAGCAATAGTCGCATTTACATTCTTTTGGAGTGAATACGAGGTATACATGACACTTCGCAATGATTGTTATATCTTTTCACGAAACATAGAAATGAGATGCGATATCGCGATTTAAGTAACATTAAAACACCATTGCTACGATACGTAGACATCTGAATACGCCATTTCCTAGCAAGGAAGTGTCGCATTTACATTCGTTTGGAGGGATTACGAGGTATACATGACACTTGGCAATGAATATTATATCTTATCATGTAACATAGAAGAGAGATGCGATTTCGCGTTTTAAGAATCATTAGAACTCTATGGCCTCGATGCGCAGACATCTGCAAACGCTATTTCCTAGCATGGAAGTGTCGCACTTACGTTCTTTTGAAGTGAAAACGAGGTGTACATGACACTTCGCAATGAATATTATATCTTATCATGAAACATAGAAGAGAGATGCGATATCGCGTTTTAAGAAGCATTAGAACTCTATGGCCTCGATGCGGAGACATCTGCAAACGCAATTTTCTAGCATGGAAGTATCGCATTTACATTCTCTTGAAGTGAATACGAGGTATACATGACACTTCGCAATGATTATTATATCTTATCACGAAACATAGAAATGAGATGCGATTTCGCGATTTAAGTAGCATTAAGACACCATTGCTACGATACGTAGACATCTGAATACGCCATTTCCTAGCAAGGAAGTGTCGCATTTACATTCTTTTGGAGTGAATACGAGGTATACATGACACTTCGCAATGAATATTATATCTTATCATGAAACATAGAAGAGAGATGCGATATCGCGTTGTAAGAAGCATTAGAACTCTATGGCCTCGATGCGGGGACATGTGGAAACGCCATTTCCTAGCATGGAAGTGTCGCACTTACATTCTTTTGAAGTGAATACGAGGTATACATGACACTTCGCAGTAAATATTATATCTTATCACGAAACATATAGATGAGATGCGATATCGCGATTTAAGTAGCATCAGAACTCTATTGCTACGATACGTAGACATCTGCAAACGCTATTTCCTAGCAAGCAATAGTCGCATTTACATTCATTTGGAGTGAATACGAGGTATACATGACACTTCGCAATGATTATTATATCTTATCACGAAACATAGAAATGAGATGCGATATCGCGATTTAAGTAGCATTAGAACACTATTGCTACGATACGTAGACATCTGCAAACGATATTTCCCAGCAAGCAATAGCCGCATTTACATTCTTTTGAAATGAATACGAGGCATACATGTCACTTCCCAATGAATATTATACCTTACCATGAAACATAGAAGAGAGATGCGATATCGCGTTTTAAGAAGCATTAGGACTCTGTGGTCTCGATGCGGAGACATCTGCAAACGCTATTTCCAAGCATGGAAGTGTCGCACTTACATTCTTTTGAAGTGAATAAGAGGTATACATGACACTTCGCAATGAATATTATATCTTATCACGAAACATATAAATGAGATGCGATATCGCGATTTAAGTAGCATCAGAACTCTATTGCTACGATACGTAGACATCTGCAAACGCTATTTCCTAGCAAGCAATAGTCGCATTTACATTCATTTGGAGTGAATACGAGGTATACATGACACTTCGCAATGATTATTATATCTTATCACGAAACATAGAAATGAGATGCGATATCGCGATTTAAGTAGCATTAGAACACTATTGCTACGATACGTAGACATCTGCAAACGCTATTTCCTAGCATGGAAGTATCGCATTTACATTCTCTTGAAGTGAATACGAGGTATACATGACACTTCGCAATGAATATTATATCTTATCATGAAACACAGAAGTGAGATGCGATATCGCGTTTTAAGAAGCATTAGAACTATATTGCCCCGACGCGCAGACATCTGCATACGCTATTTCCTAGCATGGAAGTGTCGCACTTACGTTCTTTTGAAGTGAATACGAGGTATACATGACACTTCGCATTGAATATTATATCTTATCATGAAACATAGAAGTGAGATGCGATATCGCGTTTTAAGAAGCATTAGAACTATATTGCCCCGACGCGTAGACATCTGCATACTCTATTTCCTAGCATGGAAGTGTCGCACTTACGTTCTTTTGAAGTGAATACGAGGTATACATGACACTTCGCAATGAATATTACATCTTATAATGAAACATAGAATTGAGATTCGATATCGCGTTTTAAGAAGCATTAGAACTCTATTGCCTCGACGCGTAGACATCTGCAGACGCTACTTCCTAGCATGGAAGTGTCGCATTTACATTCTGTTGAAGTGAATACGAGGTATACCTGACACTTCGCGATGAATATTATATTTTATCACGAAACATATAAATGAGATGCGATATTGCGGTTTAAGTAGCATTAGAACTCTATTTCTACGATACGTAGACATCTGCAAACGCTATTTCCTAGCAAGCAATAATCGCATTTACATTCTATTGAAATGAATACGAGGCATACATGTCACTTCCCAATGAATATTATACCTTATCATGAAACATAGAAGAGAGATGCGATATCGCGTTTTAAGAAGCATTAGAACTCTGTGGCCTCGATGCGGAGACATCTGCAAACGCTATTTCCTAGCATGGAAGCGTCGCACTTACATTCTTTTGAAGTGAATACGTGGTATACATGACACTTCGCAATGAATATTATATCTTATCACGAAACATATAAATGAGATGCGATATCGCGATTTAAGTAGCATCAGAACTCTATTGCTACGATACGTAGACATCTGCAAACGCTATTTCCTAGCAAGCAATAGTCGCGATTACATTCATTTGGAGTGAATACCAGGTACACATGACACTTCGCAATGATTATTATATCTTATCACGTAACATAGAAATGAGATGCGATATCGCGATTTAAGTAGCATTAAAACACCATTGCTACGATACGTAGACATCTGAATACGCCATTTCCTAGCAAGGAAGTGTCGCATTTACATTCGATTGGAGAGAATACGAGGTATACATGACACTTCGCAATGAGTATTATATCTTATCATGAAACATAGGAGATAGATGCCATATCGCGTTTTTAGAAGCATTAGAACACTATTGCTACGATACGTAGACATCTGCAAACGCTATTTCCTAGCATGGAAGTATCGCATTTACATTCTCTTGAAGTGAATACGAGGTATACATGACACTTCGCAATGAATATTATATCATATCATGAAACATAGAAGAGAGAAGCGATATCGCGTTTTAAGAAGCATTAGAACTCTATGGCCTCGATGCGGAAACATCTGCAAACGCTATTTCCTAGCATGGAAGTGTCGCACTTACATTCTTTTGAAGTGAATACGAGGTGCACATGACACTTCGCAATGAATATTATATCTTATCACGAAACATATAAATGAGATGCGATATTGCGATTTAAGTAGCATTAGAACTCTATTGCTACGATACGTAGACATCTGCAAACGCTATTTCCCAGCAAGCAGTAGTCGCATTTACTTTCTTTTGAATTGAAAACAAGGTGTACATGACACTTCGCATTGAATATTATATCTTATCATGAAACACAGAAGTGAGATGCGATATCGCGTTTTAAGAAGCATTAGAACTATATTGCCCCGACGCGTAGACATCTGCATACGCTATTTCCTAGCATGGAAGTGTCGCACTTACGTTCTTTTGAAGTGAATACGAGGTATACATGACACTTCGCATTGAATATTATATCTTATCATGAAACATAGAAGTGAGATGCGATATCGCGTTTTAAGAAGCATTAGAACTATATTGCCCCGACGCGTAGACATCTGCATACTCTATTTCCTAGCATGGAAGTGTCGCACTTACGTTCTTTTGAAGTGAATACGAGGTATACATGACACTTTGCAATGAATATTACATCTTATAATGAAACATAGAATTGAGATTCGATATCGCGTTTTAAGAAGCATTAGAACTCTATTGCCTCGACGCGTAGACATCTGCAGACGCTACTTCCTAGCATGGAAGTGTCGCATTTACATTCTGTTGAAGTGAATACGAGGTATACCTGACACTTCGCGATGAATATTATATCTTATCAAGAAACATATAAATGAGATGCGATATTGCGATTCAAGTAGCATTAGAACTCTATTGCTACGATACGTAGACATCTGAATACGCCATTTCCTAGCAAGGATGTGTCGCATTTACATTCGTTTGGAGGGAATACGAGGTATACATGACACTTCGCAATGAATATTATATCTTATCACGAAACATAGAAATGAGATGCGATATCGCGATTTAAGTAGCATTAAAACACCATTGCTACGATACGTAGACATCTGAATACGCCATTTCCTAGCAAGGAAGTGTCGCATTTACATTCGATTGGAGAGAATACGAGGTATACATGACACTTCGCAATGAGTATTATATCTTATCATGAAACATAGGAGATAGATGCCATATCGCGTTTTTAGAAGCATTAGAACACTATTGCTACGATACGTAGACATCTGCAAACGCTATTTCCCAGCAAGCAGTAGTCGCATTTACTTTCTTTTGAATTGAAAACAAGGTGTACATGACACTTCGCATTGAATATTATATCTTATCATGAAACACAGAAGTGAGATGCGATATCGCGTTTTAAGATTCATTAGAACTCTATGGCCTCGATGCGGAGACATCTGCAAACGCTATTTCCTAGCATGGAAGTATCGCATTTACATTCTCTTGAAGTGAATACGAGGTATACATGACACTTCGCAATGAATATTATATCATATCATGAAACATAGAAGAGAGAAGCGATATCGCGTTTTAAGAAGCATTAGAACTCTATGGCCTCGATGCGGAAACATCTGCAAACGCTATTTCCTAGCATGGAAGTGTCGCACTTACATTCTTTTGAAGTGAATACGAGGTGCACATGACACTTCGCAATGAATATTATATCTTATCACGAAACATATAAATGAGATGCGATATTGCGATTTAAGTAGCATTAGAACTCTATTGCTACGATACGTAGACATCTGCAAACGCTATTTCCCAGCAAGCAGTAGTCGCATTTACTTTCTTTTGAATTGAAAACAAGGTGTACATGACACTTCGCATTGAATATTATATCTTATCATGAAACACAGAAGTGAGATGCGATATCGCGTTTTAAGAAGCATTAGAACTATATTGCCCCGACGCGTAGACATCTGCATACGCTATTTCCTAGCATGGAAGTGTCGCACTTACGTTCTTTTGAAGTGAATACGAGGTATACATGACACTTCGCATTGAATATTATATCTTATCATGAAACATAGAAGTGAGATGCGATATCGCGTTTTAAGAAGCATTAGAACTATATTGCCCCGACGCGTAGACATCTGCATACTCTATTTCCTAGCATGGAAGTGTCGCACTTACGTTCTTTTGAAGTGAATACGAGGTATACATGACACTTCGCAATGAATATTACATCTTATAATGAAACATAGAATTGAGATTCGATATCGCGTTTTAAGAAGCATTAGAACTCTATTGCCTCGACGCGTAGACATCTGCAGACGCTACTTCCTAGCATGGAAGTGTCGCATTTACATTCTGTTGAAGTGAATACGAGGTATACCTGACACTTCGCGATGAATATTATATCTTATCAAGAAACATATAAATGAGATGCGATATTGCGATTCAAGTAGCATTAGAACTCTATTGCTACGATACGTAGACATCTGAATACGCCATTTCCTAGCAAGGATGTGTCGCATTTACATTCGTTTGGAGGGAATACGAGGTATACATGACACTTCGCAATGAATATTATATCTTATCATGAAACATAGAAGTGAGATGCGATATCGCGTTTTAAGAAGCATTAGAACTCTATTGCCTCGACGCATAGACATCTGCAGTCGCTATTTCCTTGCATGGAAGTGTCGCATTTACATTCTTTTGAAATGAATACGTGGTGTACATGACACTTCGCAATGAATATTATATTTTATCGGGAAACATAGAAATGAGATGCGATATCGCGTTTTGAGAACCATTAGAACTCTATTGCTACGATACGTAGACATCTGCAATCGCTATTTCCTAGCAACCAATAGTCGCATTTACATTCTTTTGAAGTGAATTCGAGGTTTACATGACACTTCGGAATGAATATTATAACTTATCACGAAACATAGAAATGAGATGCGATATCGCGATTTAAGTAACATTAAAACACCATTGCTACGATACGTAGACATCTGAATACGCCATTTCCTAGCAAGGAAGTGTCGCATTTACATTCTTTTGGAGTGAATACGAGGTATACATGACACTTCGCAATGAATATTATATCTTATCATGAAACATAGAAGAGAGATGCGATATCGCGTTGTAAGAAGCATTAGAACTCTATAGCCTCGATGCGGGGACATCTGGAAACGCCATTTCCTAGCATGGAAGTGTCGCACTTACATTCTTTTGAAGTGAATACGAGGTATACATGACACTTCGCAGTAAATATTATATCTTATCACGAAACATATAGATGAGATGCGATATCGCGATTTAAGTAGCACTAGAACTTTATTGCTACGATACGTAGACATCTGCAAACGCTATTTGCTAGCAAGCAATACTCGCATTTTCATTCTTTTGAAATGAATACGAGGCATACATGTCACTTCCCAATGAATATTATACCTTATCACGAAACATATAAATGAGATGCGATATCGCGATTTAAGTAGCATTAGAACACTATTGCTACGATACGTAGACATCTGCAAACGCTATTTCCTAGCAGGCAATAATCGCATTTACATACTTCTGAATTGAATACGAGGTATACATGACACTTCGCAATGAATATTATATCTTATCATGAAACATAGAAGAGAGATGCGATATCGCGTTGTAAGAAGCATTAGAACTCTATGGCCTCGATGTGGGGACATCTGGAAACGCTATTTCCTAGCATGGAAGTGTCGCATTTACATTCTTTTGAAGTGAATACGAGGTATACATGACACTTCGCAGTAAACATTATATCTTATCACGAAACATATAGATGAGATGCGATATCGCGATTTAAGTAGCATTAGAACTTTGTTGCTACTATACGTAGACATCTGCTAACGCTATTTCCTAGCAAGCAATACTCGCATTTTCATTCTTTTGAAGTGAAAACGATGTGTACATGACACTTCGCAATGAATATTATATCTTATCACGATATATAGAAATGAGATGCGATATCGCGATTTAAGTAGCATTAGAACTCTATTGCTACGATACATAAACATCTGCAAACGCTATTTCCTAGAAAGCAATAGTTGCATTTACATTATTTTGAAGTGAATACGAAGTGTACATGACACTTCGCAACGAATATTATATCTTATCACGAAACATAGAAATGAGATGTGTTATCGCGATTTAAATAGCATTAGAACCCTTTTGCTACGATAGGTAGACATCTGAATACGCTATTTCCTAGCAAGGAAGTGTCGCATTTACATTCGTTTGGAGAGAAGAACGAGGTATACATGACACTTCGCAATGAATATTATATCTTATCATGAAACATAGAAGAGAGATGTGATATCGCGTTTTAAGAAGCATTAGAACTCTACTGCTACGATACATACATATCTGGAATCGCTATTTCCTAGCAAGGAAGTACCGCATTTACATTCTTTTGATGTGAATACGAAGTATACACCACACATCGCAATGAATATTATATATTATCCTGAAACATAGAAATGAGATGCGATATCCCGTTTGAAGGAGCATTAGAACACTATAGCTTCGATACGTAGACATCTGCAAACGCTATTTCCTAGGAAGGAAGTGTCGAATTTACATTCATTTGAAGTATATGCGAGGTATAAGTGACACTTCGCAATGAATATTATATCTTATCATAAAACATCGAAATGGGATGCGATATCGCGTTTTGAGAAGCACTAGATCTCTATTGCTTCGATACGTAGACATCTGAGAACGCTATTTCCTAGAGAGGAAGTGTCGCATTTTCAAGCGTTCTCATTGTATGCGAGGTATACATGACACTTCGCAATGAATATTATATCTTACCATGAAGCATAGAAGTGAGATGCGATATCGCGTTCTAAGAAGCATTAGAATTCCATTGCCTCGATACGTACACATTTGCAAACGCTATTTTCTAGCAAGGTTGTGTCGCATTTACATTCTTTTGAAGTGAATGCGAGGTATACATAACACTGCACAATGAATATTATCTTATCATGAAACATTGAAATGAGCTGCGATATCGCGTTTTAAGAAGCATTAGAACTCTAATGCTTCGATACGTAGAAATCTGCAAACGCCATTTCCTGGCAAGGATGTGTCGCATTTACATTCATTTGAAGTGTAGACGAGGAATACATAACACCTTGCAATGAATATTATATCTTATCATGAGACATAGAGATGAGGTGCGATATCGCGTTTTAAGGAGAATTAGAAATCTATAGCTTCGATACAGAGATATCTGGGAACGTAATTTCCTAGAAAGGAAGTGCCG
This sequence comes from Xylocopa sonorina, assembly GCF_050948175.1. Taxonomy (NCBI): domain Eukaryota; kingdom Metazoa; phylum Arthropoda; class Insecta; order Hymenoptera; family Apidae; genus Xylocopa; species Xylocopa sonorina. The sequence continues at coordinate 887,416 of NW_027490196.1, forward strand.
CATTTTGTGACGTCAGGCGTACCGCCTGCCACCCATCAACCTCTTCGCACCCCCCAGCATCAACCCCTGGACGCATGCAACCAGCCAAACTCGCCTGCTGAACCAGCAACTGGAAGTGTTCGCGCGCGCATACCTGCACGCGCTCACTCACACCGAGTTCCGCTACCTCACTCGCACCGCCGAGTATACCTGTCTTGCTCGTACCGGGCATCAGTGTCTCACTCGCACCACCGAGTATACCTGTCTCGCCCGCACCAAGGACGGGCAGCCCTATCTCCCTCACACCGAGGATTCCGTCCTGCAGGAAGACGTAGCCGCAGCCCATCACCTGAATGGGGTCTTTTCCAATTCCGGGAACAGGATCTGCTAGAACCTATATGTTACTTCTAAGCTAGGACATACATACCATATCATGACGCGTATATAAGAATTCCTATATCTAAGTAACACTAAGTAAGATGCGTCCGGCCAGCGGCATGCGCCGCTAGCCCCACCACGAGCCGCGGGTCCCCACTCGCTGGACCGCGCGCTCTCCGCCTCGAAACGCGAGTCCCCCACTCGCGGGACCGCGATCTCCCTACCACGAGAGTCCGCGACCGTAGCGCCCCGCGAACCGAGGAGGTCAGAGACGCGTCTCCAGAGCACACACTCTGACTCGAGATCTCCTACCGAGGAGTCGAAACTTCTAGTTCTAGATCGTTAGCCACCTCAATGTGGGGTTCAGGCATCGTATTTCTATTTCCATTTTAACTTAGTCTTAGTCTTAGAATAATTCCAGTTCTTGTATACTTTAAACCTAGAATATATTTTATTTTTACTTTTACTTTATCCAAGTACAAGTTCTTTTACCAAGTATACTATTTCCACATCCATTAATTTTATCAAGTGTTTATAATACTAGTTCTACTTTTAACATTACATTTAATTACGAATTCTTCCACGGGTTCTTCCATGCAACTGGGGTTGATCTTCATCAAATTGAAGGAGTATAGAAATCAGCTTTGTGACGTTGAGACCGCCGCTTATCCCTCAGATCTTAGTCGAAAGTACAGAAAAACCTGGTGAATGAATCGTGCTTCGTGGTTTGCGAAGAACGCGACGTGCGAGTAGGAAGAATTTCATACGATCACTTGTGCGTGAATATTTGGAGGGTGTTCCGAGAGTCCTCGTATACCAGCGACCTGCCTTCGCACCAGCCCAGACGCCGCTTTCCGAAGCGACCGTCGACGCATCCGATCCAGACACCACGACGTATCACGCCGATTATGCCACATCCAGCATCATCGCTGAATTCCGACCGCCGTCCTCCTCTTCGCTGGCGACTGATCGAGATTTCCGTAGCAGCCAACAGAACGAAATTCGCTACGATCCCAGCAAACGATCCTCCACGCCGTTTCTACGTACAAATCGAGAGAGAAGTCATCGAAAGGTAGGGTCATTCCCTTATTATCGCGAGTGTTTTCGCTAGTGTCGTGTCAGCCGAAATTGTCGGACCCGGTCCTAACGCGTTCCCGCGGACCGAATTACCGAAAAATAGGCCTGTGTCGTAAAGCCCCAGGAGCAACGGAAAATAGTTTCACCGGACGTGATACCTCGTATTCACATCAAAAGAATGTAAATGCGACACTTCCTTGCTAGGAAATAAGGTTTGCAGATATCTACATATCGAAGAAATAGAGCTCTAATGCTTCTTGAATCGCCATATCGCATCTCATTTCTATGTTTCATCATAAGATATAATATTCATTGCGAAGTGTCATGTATACATCGTATTCCTCTCAAGAGAATGTAAATGCTACCCTTCCTTTCTAGGAAATTACGTTTCCAGATGTCTACGTATCGAAACAATAGAGTTCTAATGTTTTCTAAAACGCGATATCGCATCTCATTTCTATGTTCCATGATAAGATGTAATATTCATTGTGCAGTGTTATGTATATCTCGTCTACACTTCAAATGAATGTAAATGCGATACCTACATGCTAGGAAATAGCGATTGCAGATGTCTAAGTATCGTAGCAACGGAGTTTTAATGCTTCTCAAAACGCGATATAGCAACTCATTCCTATGTTGCATCATAAGATATAATACTCGGTGCGAAGTATCATGTATATCTCGTATTCACTTCAAAAGAATGTAAATGCGACACTTCCATGCTAGGAAAGAGCGTTTCCAGATGACCACGGATCGTAAGAATAGAGTTCTAATACTTCTTAAAACGAGATGTCGCATCTCATTTATATATTTCATGATAAGATATAATATCCATTGCGAAGTGTCATGCATACCTCGTATTCACATCAATGGAACGTAAATGCGACACTTCCATGCTAGGAAATAGCGTTTGCAGATGTCTACGTATCGTAGCAATAGAGTTCTAATGCTTCTTAGAACGCGATATCGCATCTCACTTCTATGTTTCATGATAAGATATAATATTCATTGCGAAGTGTCATGTATACCTCGTATTCACTTCAAAAGAATGTAAATAAAACACTTCCATGCTAGGAAATAGCGTTTGCAGATGTCTACGTATCGTAGCAATAGAGTTCTAATGCTTCTTAAAACGAGATGCCGCATTTCATTTCTATGTTTCGTGATAAGATATAATATTCATTGTGGAGTGTTATGTATACCTCGTATTCACTTCAAAAGAATGTAAATGCGACACTTCCTTGCTAGGAAATAACATTTCCAGATGACTACGCATCGTAGCAATAGAGTTATAGCGCTTCTTAAATCGCGATATCGCATCTCATTTCTATGTTTCATGATAAGGTATAACATTCATTGCGGAGTGTCATGTATACCTCGTATTCACTTCAAAAGAATGTAAATGCGACAATTGCATGCTAGGAAGTAGCGCTTGCAGATGTCCACGTATCGTAGCAATAGAGTTCTAATGCTTCTTAAAACGCGATATCGCATATCACTTCTAGGTTTCATGATAAGATATAATATTCATTGCGAAGTGTCATGTATACCTCGTATTCACTTCAAAAAAATGTAAATGCGACACTTCCATGCTAGGATATAGCGTTCGCAGATGTCTACATATCGTAGCAATAGAGTTCTAATGCTTCTTAAATCGCGATATCGCATCTCACTTCTATGTTTCTTGATAAGATATAATATTCATTGCGAAGTGTCATGTATACCTCGTATTCACTTCAAAACAATGTAAATGCGACACTTCCATGCTAGGAAATAGCGTTTGCAGATGTCTACGTATCACAGCAGTAGAGTACTAATGCTTCTTAAAGCGAGATGTCGTATTTCATTTCTATGTTTCGTAATAAGATATAATATTCATTGTGTAATGTTATGTATACCTCGTATTCACTTCAATGGAATGTAAGTGCGACGTTTCCATGGTAGGAAATAGAGTTTGCAGATGTCTACGTATATTAGCAACAGAGTTCTAATGCATCTCAAAACGCGATATAGCACCACATTCCTATGTTTCATGATAAGACATAATATTCATTGCGAAGTGTCATGTATATCTCGTATTCACTTCAAAAGAATGTAAATGCGACACTTGCATGCTAGGATATAGCGTTTGCAGATGTCTACGTATCGTAGCAATAGAGTTCTATTGCTTCTTAAAGAGAGATGTCGTATTTCATTTCTATGTTTCATAATAAGATATAATATTCATTGTGTAATGTTATGTATACCTCGTATTCACTTCAATGGAATGTAAGTGCGACATTTCCATGGTAGGAAATATTTTTTGCAGATGTCTACGTATATTAGCAATAGAGTTCTAATGCTTCTCAAAACGCAATATAGCAACTCATTCCTATGTTTCATGATAATATATAATATTCATTGCGAAGTGTCATGTATACCTCGTATTCACTTCAAACGAATGTAAATGCGATACTTCCTTGCTAGGAAATAGCGTTTCCAGATGACCACGTATCGAATGAATAGAGTCCTAATACTTCTTAAAAGGAGATATCACATCACATTTCTATGTTTCATGATAAGATATAATATCCATTGCGAAGTGTCATGTATATCTCGTACTCACTTCAAAAGAATGTAAATGCGACACTTCCATGCTAGGAAGTAGCGTTTGCAGATGTCTACGTATCGCAGCAATAGAGTTCTAATGCTTCCTAAAACGCGATATCGCATCTCTCTTCTATGTTTCATGGTAAGATATAATAACCATTGCGAAGTGCCATGTATACCTCGTATTCACTTCAATGGAATGTAAATGCGACATTTCCTTGCTAGGAAATAGAGTTTCTAGAAGTCTACGTATATTAGCAATAGAGTTCTAATGCTTCTCAAAACGCTATATAGCACCCCATTCCTATGTTTCATGATAAGACATAATATTCATTGCGAAGTGTCATGTATAACACGTATTCACTTCAAAAGAATGTAAATGCGACACTTGCATGATAGGAAGTAGCGCTTGCAGATGTCTACGTATCGTAGCAATAGAGTTCTAATGCTTCTTAAAACGAGATGCCGCATTTCATTTCTGTGTTTCGTGATAAGATATAATATTCATTGTGGAGTGTTATGTATACCTCGTATTCACTTCAAAAGAATGTAAATGCGACACTTCCTTGCTAGGAAATAACATTTCCAGATGTCTACGCATCGTAGCAATAGAGTTCTAATGCTTCTTAAATCGCGATATCGCATCTCACTTCTATGTTTCATGATAAGATATAATATTCATTGCGAAGTGTCATGTATACCTCGTATTCACTTCAAAACAATGTAAATGCGACACTTCCATGCTAGGAAATAGCGTTTGCAGATGTCTACGTATCACAGCAATAGAGTACTAATGCTTCGTAAAGCGAGATGTCGTATTTCATTTCTATGTTTCGTAATAAGATATAATATTCATTGTGTAATGTTATGTATACCTCGTATTCACTTCAATGGAATGTAAGTGCGACGTTTCCATGGTAGGAAATAGAGTTTGCAGATGTCTACGTATATTAGCAGCAGAGTTCTAATACATCTCAAAACGCGATATAGCACCACATTCCTATGTTTCATGATAAGACATAATATTCATTGCGAAGTGTCATGTATATCTCGTATTCACTTCAAAAGAATGTAAATGCGACACTTGCATGCTAGGAAATAGCGTTTGCAGATGTCTACGTATCGTAGCAATAGAGTTCTAATGCTTCTTAAATCGCGATATCGCATCTCACTTCTATGTTTCGAGATAAGATATAATATTCTTCGCGAAGTGTCATAATACCTCGTATTCACTTCAAAAGAATGTAAGTGCGACCCTTCATTGCTAGGAAATAGCGTTTGCAGATGTCTACGTATCGTAGCAAGAGTGTTCTTATTCTTCTTAAAACGCGATATCGTATCTCACTTCTATGTTTCATGATAAGATATAATATTCATTGCGAAGTGTCATGTATACCTCGTATTCACTTCAAAAGAATGTAAATGCGACACTTCCATGCTAGGAAATAGCGTTTGCAGATGTCTACGTATCACAGCAATAGAGTACTAATGCTTCTTAAAGCGAGATGTCGTATTTCATTTCTATGTTTCGTAATAAGATATAATATTCATTGTGTAATGTTATGTATACCTCGTATTCACTTCAATGGAATGTAAGTGCGACATTTCCATGGTAGGAAATATTTTTTGCAGATGTCTACGTATATTAGCAATAGAGTTCTAATGCTTCTCAAAACGCAATATAGCAGCTCATTCCTATGTTTCATGATAATATATAATATTCATTGCGAAGTGTCATGTATACCTCGTATTCACTTCAAACGAATGTAAATGCGACACTTCCTTGCTAGGAAACAGCGTTTCCAGATGACCACGTATCGAATGAATAGAGTTCTAATACTTCTTAAAAGGAGATATAGCATCACATTTCTATGTTTCATGATAAGATATAATATCCATTGCGAAGTGTCATGTATATCTCGTACTCACTTCAAAAGAATGTAAATGCGACACTTCCATGCTAGGAAATAGCGTTTGCAGATGTCTACGTATCGCAGCAATAGAGTTCTAATGCTTCCTAAAACGCGATATAGCATCTCTCTTCTATGTTTCATGGTAAGATATAATATCCATTGCGAAGTGCCATGTATACCTCGTATTCACTTCAATGGAATGTAAATGTGACATTTCCTTGCTAGGAAATAGAGTTTCTAGAAGTCTACGTATATTAGCAATAGAGTTCTGATGCTTCTCAAAACGCTATATAGCACCCCATTCCTATGTTTCATGATAAGACATAATATTCATTGCGAAGTGTCATGTATAACACGTATTCACTTCAAAAGAATGTAAATGCAACACTTCCTTGCTAGGAAATATTGTTTGCAGATGTCTACGTATCGAAGCAATGGTATTCTAATGCTTCTCAAAACGCCATATCGCAACTCATTCCTATGTTTCATGATAAGATATAATATTCATTCCGATGTGTCATGTATACCTCGTATTCACATCAAAAGAATGTAAATGCGACTCTTCCATGCTCGGAAATAGCGTTTGCAGATGTCTACGTATCGTAGCAATAGTGTTCTAATGCTTCTTAAAACGAGATGACGCATTTCATTTCTATGTTTCGTGACAAGATATAATATTCTTTGTGGAGTGTTATGTATCCTCGTCTACACTTCAAAAGAATGTAAATGCAACACTTCCTTGCTAGGGAATAGCGTTTCAAGATGTCTACGTATCGAAGCAATAGAGTTCTAATGGGGAGGGGTAGAGGTCCGTCTCACACCCGGGATCCATCCTGTTTGTCTCCATGGACTATGGCAGCGGTCTTATTTTTGCAGAGCTCTGGATCCTATCCTTCGGGCTTCAGGGTCTCTTCTTGTTCACTTCCCGACTCCTCCACCGTCGAGCCCGTCGCGCTACCTCGGAGCACAGCCCTACCGCGAACCTGCGGTCTTATTATCCGCCGAAGGGGCGTCTTATGTGTCGCTTCTTCCATCAGCTCGCCAGTCTAATCCGTAGAACGGAGAGAGAGAAACGAACGGTTGGGGGGGGGGGGGGGGGAAGGTTCTACCATCGTGTATTTCACGCTCCTCGCAAATACAGCAATCGCGATGGTCCGTGTCGCTCTTCTCGCATGGGTGGTGATCTGTGAGCTAGTCTAACCGAAGCAGGGGGGGGGGTGAGCGAGCCTTGTGACTTCACCACGTCACAGTACATACAAATTAGCGATTAAGTAGCTATGTGTTCAAATTCAATTCCGAATAATGCACTAAAAAGCATCCCAGATAACAAACGGCAAGATGGTAGCGACACCATGCCGGCACTATATTGCCACTTCCGAGGAGTGTCAACTGATTCGTAGTCATCTGTGACCGGATTCGTTGACTAAAATGCCAGAACGTGTTACCAGCACGTTCTATACAAGCGAATCGCGCAGAACCAGCACCATGGTGACACGCGTATCATCGCTCCATTCATGAATCTCCTCAGCAATGACGCAGGATCACATTTGGCATTGGAGAACCTGTGCTTTCATACAAATTAGAACCGTTAGATGTCAGTAGATGTTCAGCATATGAGTATTGATAGATATTTTGATGGTCGTTTTCATATATTTATAGTTATTGAGCGAGTCGTATATATTTCTTTCAATCCATCATAGACTAAAAATATTATTTATAAAAAAATATTACTTATAAAATGAAAATTCATGGTGTTGCGTCCCTAGCTTCGCCTTGTGTAATTTTTGAAATAACATGCTGTCATCGTATTTAATGTAACCCTCAATTGCATGAATTTGTAACAATAAATTGAAGAAAATATATATAAAATAAGTGTATATATTTTTATGACAAAGTAATTATCGACTTTATGGAAAAAATCGCCCAATCGAGCTAGTTTATAGAAAATAATAAAATCGAGTTCTTATATCTTTGTTTTGTGCCGGTGTATCTATTTTGGAATCAAAATAAATAAATTGCACAGTTTAGTCATTTTTCATATTTGCTTATAATTTTTATGGAAACAGCTTCCCCATTAGTAAATGTCAGCCTACGCCACAACCACGCGTGTAGCTATGGTGAGCTGATAGTGTCATTGTCACGGCCGTGTAGCCCGTGTGCTATATCTCGGTGCTTTAATAGTGCCGTGATACGAATGCCGCCCCAGTACTAACAGTATGCCATTTCGAAAGCTGAGTAGGAGCACTTTGTTAGCACAGTTCTGTCACGGAATTCGTTCCATCCGTTGTCATTGGCGTGCCAATCGCTGGCTGTTTGGGATATTGTAGTGCATGAGGCAGACTTGTTCCTTATCATCGTCAAGGAGATGGATTTTCACTCCCCCCTTTTTGAATTTTTTAAATTATTGTTTGGAATTTTGCCGTTTCTGTATCTCTATGACCGCATTGTGGATTCAACTTATGTACGATCTTTTTGGTCTTCATCTTCTGTTACATGTAATACTATATATGCGATGCACGTTTGTTGTGTAATGCTCCGATTTGTAAGCCTCAGATACTTTTATTCTTAGGTAAAGCAACTTATTCGATTAATATATATTTATTAGACATAGATATAAACAATTAGAAAAATGTTATTAAATCGCTATTAAATATGTTGTTGCAATTATATATTTAAGGTCTGAAGATGTAGATGCAATTAATGTCCGATATTTTACGTGATCCAATCGACGTATCAAGTGAGGCTATGAAATATAAAAATCTTTTATTATTCTTCGACCCCTTTACATGTTACACGAATGATAAGTTCTACAAGACAAGAAGCCTGAATTAGTGAGATATCTAGGAACATAAGCAATTTGTAAGTAACACATCTTTTCTCTTTGAAATATTTGCCTTTGCATAGAATAGAACGTATAGATATAATTGCCTGTTTTGTACCCATTTCGGTCCAATTCTATTATAGCCTTTGAGCAGAAGTAATATTGATTATACCTGATTTTTGCAATAGTTCTTTAATTAACAGATTTTATTAACCTAGAATCATCATTTGACGGATGTATCAATCTACTTTGTAGCTCCATCAGTTTCTTTTTCTGCTCGCTACTTTCCATTTTCAGTTCCGTGTACTTATCCTTTATCACCATCATATATGTTGCGTAAAATTACAATAACTTTTTGTCCTCAAATTTTGCGGATATTTCAATTAAATTTCCTTTGATTAAATAAACGGAAATTAAAAAACAGTGGCACGTACCATTTCTTGGAAACGTTGCATCGTAATTTGCATCTGACTGTTTTGAAAGGCACGCACTTTACTTAACGTTTGCAATGATTCGGTTAGCGAAGTAAAGTAATATTCTACTTTCGAAATTGTTGGCTCTTGTAATTCTAAGGCAAATGTATTCATCTGTCGACATCGTGAACATTGTTTTTTGGCAAAATTCCAGAAAAACAAATATACTATAAGTAAAATAATAAACATCATAATATTAAATTTAACTCTGTTCATCGTTGCCTTGTTGGACACATCCATAGCAATATACAGGGTGGGGGCAGTAATAATTAGCACCTCAGATATCCACGAAACTATAAGTTTCATAGAAGTTTTTGCTAATATAAAATTGCACAGTACAAAGGGGCCATCCGTTGATGAAAATAGTTTTTTTTGTAAGTGGAGTTATGTTGGACATATGAAGGTTACCTTCATTTTTTAAAATGAATTGGTATGTCCATTCTTCCGTAATACGATAGAGCATTTTAAAGCAAGTTAACGATCTGTAACATGAAGGCATTGAAGGTTACAAAGAGTAAAGAAAGGCGATAATACTCACGGTTTTGATAGTAAATGAAACATACGTATTGTAAACAGTGGTGGAAGGCGTAATACTTACCGTTTACTTCACTGTGAATAAACACTTTTCGAAGGGCATTTCAATAGTTTGCAGCATAAGTTAAACATGATAAGATTAGTATTGAAAAATCGGTTCGAATACGTTTGGTTAGGCTGTTCTTTGTGTCGTTCATTTTATAAGTACAGAGCTGCGGATTCCTGAGGACAGCTCACAAAATTGTTGAACTATGGAAGATTATCATTGTGAATTTGAATCAAAAGGTAATTAAATTCCATTAGATTGTAAACAGATCTCAATGTTTCATTTTAGATAGTAAGATTAAATACTCTTTACAAAACTACAAGAATGGATACATACCTTTCTGTTATTATTACTTCATAAAGAATTATAATTGCAATTATATAGTTCATTACGATAAAAAATATTTCTCAGAAAATTCTAAATATTAAATAAAAGAATCAAGTAAAACATTTTTAATAATTACGAATATGAAAAATACTTGAACATTCCAATAGAAAGATGTCTAAACAGGAGCTAGAAAAGTCAAACATTCAATTTCAATTCCAGAATTCACCTATAAGAGGTAAAATGATTCGAAAGCTTTAATTACAGTCTTTAATGCAAGCAGTTGGGCAGTATTTCAATTTTTAAGAAAATTGATGAAAGTCAACCATTTTGAAGTGGTCAGAATCTTTGTCGTATGAGCAATAAGTGAATAACAAATAACTGCATAAATTCCAGGCTTAAAAACTTATGGATTAAATCCTATGCAGACTCGTTTATGAGCGAGTTACTAAATAATAATCCACACTAAGTAATCATTTTAAAACTTAAACGATTACATCTCGCGAACTTTCAAAGATATCAGAAGCGTGAAAAGTATGTGGTTTATCAAAAATTCTTTTAAAAGAACGGACGAAGCCAATAGAAATCTTTGTTGAAGTAAGCAAGTTCTAAAGTTTTAAGCAACGCGATGGCCCTTATCTGCCTATGTCTCATAGCAAGTAAGTTCTGAATTTCTATGAAATCCGATGGAATTTCTCACTACTAACGTTTCAACGTAAGTTCTCAAATTCTCAGTTCTACGTTTAAAACTATGTGTGTTCTATATATCTATGTAAAGTGATGGTTCCTATTAGTTGTGACGGAAACCTATATATAGTAAGTCAGGGAAGCTCGAAGGGGTTAATTATCTAAATGCTTTAAGGTGTAAAACGTACTTTAATCTAAAGCGATCTATCGTTCCAAGGTATCCGCTCACGTACAACTTTTCTTGGGCGCCAGCTGCTCAGAAAGTAGCAAAGGGGATAGACTACACGACCCCGGGAACCCTGGGGCGGAACAACCCTTGAAACTTCGAAATGCTCCTCCTCTCGACTACGCCTAGCCAAGTACACACACTCAGGTCGCGAGATACTGAAGTCACGGCATGTCTATTTATGGTCTCGACGTGGGTTTAACTAACAAGGGCTACGGGAAACTACGCAACACGCCGCAAATTACTAGGTAGTATCTTTGGAAGTGTAGTCGAGGTATACATAATACTTCGCAATGAATATTATAACTTATCTTGAAACCCAGAAATGAGATGCGATATTGCGTTTTAGAAGCACTAGAACTCTAATGCTTCGATACGTAGATATCTGGAAACGCATTTTCCTAGCAAGGAAATAAGTCATTTACATCCTTCTGAAGTGTAGACGAGGTAAACATAATACTTCTCAGTGAATATTACATCATATCATGGAACATAGAAATGAGAAGCCATATCGCGTTTTAAGAAGAATTAGAACTCTATTTCCTCCATACGTAGACATCTCGAGACGCATTTCCTAGCAAGGGTGTGTGGCATTTACATCCATTTGAAGTGTATACGAGGTATACATGACACTTCGCAATGATTATTATATCTTATCATGTAACATAGAAGTGAGATGCGATATCGCGTCTTAAGAAGCATTAGAACCCTATTGCTACGATACGTAGACATCTGCAACCGCTACTTCCTAGCATGGAAGTGTCGCATTTACATTCATTTGAAGTGAATACGAGGTATACATGACACTCCACAATGAATATTATATCTTATCACGGAACATAGAAATGAAATGAGGCATCGCGTTTTGAGAAGCATTAGAACTCTATTGCTACGATACGTAGACATCTGCAAACGCTATTTCCTAGCATGGATGTGTCGCATTTACATTCGTTTGAAGTGAATACGAGGTATACATGACACTTCGCAATGAATATTATATCTTATCATGAAACATAAAAGTGAGATGCGATATCGCGTTCTAAGAAGCATTAGAACTCTATTGCTGCTACGATACGTAGACATCTGCAAAGGCTATTCCCTAGCATGGAAGGGTCGCATTTCCATTCTTTTGAAGTGAGTACGAGGTATACATATCACTCCATAATGAATATTATATCTTATCATGAAACATAGCAGTGAGATGCGATATCGCGTTTTAAGAAGCATTAGAACTCTATTGCTGCGATACGTAGACATTTGCAAACGCTATTTCCTAGCATGGAAGTGTCGCATTTACATTCTTTTGATGTGAATACGAGATATACATGACACTTCGCAATGAATATTATATCTTATCATGAAACATGGACGTGAGAGGCGATATCGCGTTCTAAGAAGCAGTAGAACACTATTGTTTCGACACGTAGTCATCTGGAAACGCTATTTCCTAGCAAGGAAGTGTCGGGTTTACATCCTTTTGAAGTGAATACGAGGTATACATGACACTTCGCAATGAATATTATATCTGATCATGAAAC